>NW_007231556.1:321603-348839 GCF_000164805.1 Carlito syrichta | reverse complement strand
AGCTACAATCATCAAAACAGCTTGGTATTGGTACAGGAACAGGCATATAGATCAATGGAACAGAATTGAGATTCCAGAAGCAAAACCTCAATTTCTCAACCAACTCATCTTCGACAAAGCCCCCACCACCTACCAATGGGGAGAGGAGAACCTATTCAGTAAATGGTGCTGGGAAAATTGGCTGACCACATGCAAAAGATTGAAACAGGACCCCTATCTATCCCCATGCACAAAGGTTAACTCCAAATGGATCAGAGACCTAAATGTAAAACCTCAAACCATAAGAACCTTAGAAAAGGAAGGAAATACTCTCATGGAAATCGGAACTGGCATCCAATTCCTGTACAAAACCCGAAACCCAGAGGACTTAAGAGAGAAGATAGACAAATGGGACCTTATTAAACTGACAAGCTTCTGCAAAGCCAAAGAAATCATCAAGAGAGCAGGGAGACAGCCTACAGACTGGGAAATAGTATTTGCCAACTCTAGGTCTGACAAAGGCTTAACATCCTGGATCTACAAGGAACTGAAACGTACTGAAAAGAAGAAAACAAACAACCCCATTATAAAATGGGCAAAAGACATGAACAGACACTTCACAAAAGAAGACATTCGAGCAGCCAACAAACACATGAAGAAATGCTCAACCTCACTAATCATCAGGGAGATGCAAATCAAAACCACACTGAGATACCACCTAACTCCAGTCAGAATGGCAATTATCAACAACTCAAAAAATAACAGCTGCTGGAGAGGGTGTGGTGAAAAGGGAACACTGCTACACTGTTGGTGGGAGTGTAAACTAGTGCAACCTCTGTGGAAAGCAGTGTGGCGATTCCTAAAAGCTCTAAAATTGACCTTCCATATGACCCTGCAATCCCCCTACTGGGAATATACTCTGAAGAACACAAATCACTCTATAAAAAAGATACCTGCACATGTATGTTTATTGCAGCATTGTTCACAATAGCAAGAACCTGGAAACATGCTGTCCATCAAAAGAGGACTGGATTAAAAAAATGTGGTACATATACACGATGGAATACTACGCAGCCATAAAAAAGAACAAAATCATGAATTTCGCTGCAACCTGTATGGAACTAGAGTCTATAATACTGAGTGACCTCTCACAAAAACAAAGATCCGAATATCATATGTTCTCACTCATATAATGGACCTTGAACATCCAATGCAATACTATAAGAAAATGACTGATGGTACTGGGAAACTATGGGGGGGAGGGGGATGGGATTAACAGTAGCAAATATCTGTCGGGGGATGGGAAAACACTTCTTATCTACAGGGTGCCTGAATGAAACGTCATTGTACACCTAACCCTTAACTGTACCCCACAAAACCATAATAAAAAATACTGATTAATGAAAAAAAAAAAAGAAATATATTTGATGAACTGAAAAATTTATTGGAGGTTCTCATCAGCGGAGTGAATTAGGCAGAGGAAAGAACCAGTGAGTTCAAAGACAGTCTATTTGAATAGACACAGAGAAGAAAAAGGCAAAAAGAATGAAAAACAAAAACAAAACAAAATCATTCAAGAATGTTTTACTCAGAAAAATCTGTCCCTAAAATATTAAGGAAAGTTAAAATCTGTCCCAGATAAACTTAAGTTAAGGTAACTCTCTACCACCTGAACTATGGTACAAGAAAATTATTCAGTCTGAAATTTAAAAAAAAAGTGGAAAAACATGTTTAAAGGTATAAAATCCACTGGTAAAATTACAAAGTCAACTCCAGAAAAAGCTACAGAATACTCTAATGCTGTCCAATGCCGTAACTTTAGTGTACAATCCATACTAGTATGAAGCCTATAAGACAAACCTATCAAAAGTAATAATTGATATAGCAACTTGTCAAGAGATAGGCATTATAATAATGTGTTCATTGAGAAAACCAGAAGTCAAAATGTGAATGAAATACAGTAAAACTGTGGTTTCTTTTTAAAGTTTCTTTGTCTTTTGTGTGTTTTGTGACGTAAGCTGTCATCTCTATATAAAATATCTTTTTATATCTATAAGCTGTTTTTATTTAACCCTGTGAGAAACACAATGCAAACACCTATAATAGATACGTAAAAATAAAAAAAAATTTTTTTGAAACATACTATCACATAAAATCACTTAATCATGATGACAGAAAGGTAAAAAGAAGATATGAGTTATAAAACAATCAGAAACAAATATCGAAATGGCTTGGTGAGTTCTTACTTATCAATAATAACACTAAATGTAGATGGATTTATTTCTTCAATTAAAAGACATAAAGCGACTGAATGGGGTTTTTTTTTTAAAGACCCAAATATATGCTGCCTACACCTATGAAGACACACTTAACTTGAAAGTGAAGTAATGAAAAACAAAAAATTCTATGCATGTTAAAACCAAAAAAGGCACAGAAATAGCCATACTTACATCAGATGGAATAGACTATAAGCCAAGGACTGTGAAAAGAGATAAAAAAAGGTCGCTATATAATGATAAAGGTGTGAATACAGGAAGAGGATAAAACAATCATATATAATTGTGCATCCAATATCAGAGCTCCCAAGTGTATAAAGTAAACATTAATATATTTAAAAGGAGAGTTAGACTGCAATACAATAACAGAAGGGAACTAAAACACACCTCTTCCGGTAATTGACAGATTGTTTAGACAGAAAAAAGAAAAGAAACTTGAGAGTTATACTATGTACTAGGCCAATTAAGCCTGACATGTACAGAACATTTAATTCAACTGCTATAGAATACACATTCTTTTAATCAGCACATGGAACATTCTCCAGAATAGATTTTATTAAAGATCAAAAATAAGTCTTAACAATTTCAAAAAAGTAGAAATCATATCAAATATGTTTTCTGATCACAATGGAATAAAACCAGAAATCAGGAAGAGGAACCATCAAACAAATTATTGAAACGAATGAAAATGGAAATACAATATACCAAAATCTATGAAATATAGCAAAAACAGTACTAAGAGGAAAATTTATAGCAATAAACTCCTAAATCAAAAAAGTTAAAAGACTTCAAATAAACAACCCAAATATGTACCCTAACAAACTAGGAAAGCAAGTGTAAACCAAATCAAAAATTAGTAGAAAAAAGAAATAATAAGTATCAGAGCCAAAATAAATGAAATTGAAAGATATAAAAAATACACAACAATAATTTTTTAATTAAGTTTTTTTGACAAAATAAATACAATTTACAAACCTTTAACTATACTAAAAATAAAAAGAGAGAAGGCACAATTAAACAAAATCAGAAGTGAGATAGGGAACATAACTGATTCGGAAATGCAAGGAATCATTAGCGACTATTGCAAACAACTACATGCTGACATATTGTAAAACCTAGAAGAGATGGATAAATTCCTGGACATACAACACCTACCAAGATTTAACCAGAAAGAAATAGAAACCAATAATGTGTAATCAGATTAAGGCTTTAATGAAAAGTATTCCATTAAAAAAAAAAGCCCAGGAACTTTCAAAAAATAAATTAATTAAGAGACAGGAAGAGTTCTTTAAACATCCTATAATGCCAACATTATCTTAACAACAAAAACAAAGAAGCAAAAAAGACTACTACAGACCAATAACATTGACAAACATAAATGCAAAATTCTTCAGCAAATTCTCCCAAACTGAATCAACAATGCATGATCAAGTCAGATTCATCCCAGAGATGTTAGGATGTTTCAACATAAGCAAATTAATAAACATGCTGCATCACATTAACAGAACCAAAGACAAGAAACATTTGATCATTTAAATAGATACTGAAAAAGCAGTTTGTAAAACTTAACATCCCTTTGTGATTAAAAAACCTCGACAAAATTGATATAGGAAGAATATGCCTCAAAATAATAAAAGCTATATATGACAAACCCATAGCCAATATCATACTGAACAATGAAAAATGGAAAGCCTTTCCTCTTAGATCTGGAACAGAATAAAGATACCCTTTTCTCTACTTTTATTCAACATAATATTGAAAATCCTGGCCAGGTCGCTTAAGCAAGAGAAAGCAATAAAAGACATCCAAATTGGAAATAAAGAAGTTAAATTAACTCTGCATGTAGACGCCACAAAACAAAACAAAGAAGAAAGAAAAAAAAAGGTTAGAACTGATAGATGAAGTCAGTAAAGTTGCAGGATACAAAAGCAACATACTAAAGTCAGTAGTATATATACATACTAACAGCAAACAATCTGACAAAGAAATCAAGAAAGTAATCTCATTTACAATAACTACAAATAATATAAATACCTAGTAATAAATTTAGCCAAGATATGAGAGATCTTTTCTTTTCTTTTTTTTTTTTTTTTTTGAGTTGGAGTCTCACTCTGTCGCCCAGACTGGAGTGCAGTGGCCGCTCCGGCCACCGCAGCCTCGACCTGCTGGGCTCCGGCGATCCTTCTGCCTCAGCCTTCCAAGTAGCCGGAACTACAGGCGCGTGCTACCACACCCGGTTAATTTTTGATTTATTGTAGAGAAGTTGCCCAGTCGCCAAGTTGCCCAGGCGGGTCTCGAACCCGCAGGCTCAGGCAATCCACTCACCTCAGCTTCCTAAAGGCACAGGATTACAGGCTGAGCCACTGAGCCCGGCTGAGAGATCTTTTTAATGAAAACTATAATACAGATGAAATAAATTAAAGACAGCTCCCCCAAATGGAAGTACATTCTACAGTCATGGATTGTAAAAATTAATATTGTTAAAATGACAATAAAACCCAAAGCAATTTACATAATGTGATCTCTGTCAAAATAGCAATGACAATTTTTACAGAAATAGAAAAAAATAATCCTTAAATGTATATGAAACTACAAATGACCCCAAGTATCCAAAGCAGTCCTGCGCTAAAAGCTAGAGACATTGCATATAATACAAAACTACAGTACCAAATTTGCATGGTACTGGCATAAACACAAAGCATAGACCAATGAAACAGAATGGAGACCATTAATGCTGCAAAATCTTAGAGTAAATAGGACAGCTCTCTACAGGAAATAATTATGTGACTCAAAATGCCAAGAGTGCTGCTTTGAGAAACCCTGTTCTAGATTGTAGCATTTTTGGGGGGGGGGAACAGAGGAATTTTCTTATATATTTTGTATCACCCATCTAGATAATTTTTCAGTAAAGAGTTACTAAATTTTGAATGTGTATGCAATTGTAAAAGAATATTGGGAAAAATATTCTCGGGTGAGTCATTTCAAGCTATAAGAATCTCTTATAGAAGATATGTATTTCAAAATACTAATACACAGGGGTGATCATCAAAGTATTCAATACTATGAACAGGGCGGGTATCAAACAAAGACAGGCAACAGGCTTGAAAAACTAGTATTGTTTCACAGTAGCCATGGACTGTATGTAAGTCCTTGCTGTACGTCTACACTAAACAGAACCATATAACTTTTCCCCCAAATACATTATAGAAGGCACTGCATTATTTTAATAAGTCTCTGTTAAGAAATAGGTATTTTATTTGCTTAGACATAGAGAATAGTTTGGCAATCAATAGGCATTTGATTAACTTCAATCATGTAAACTTGGATGAGTTACTACTCTTTCCTTACCTATAAAATAGAAAAAATAGTAGTAATCTACTAACCACCTAGGGCAGCTGTAATAATTTACTTAAAAATATTAATTATTGGTTTGAATAAAGAAGACCAAAAGTACTATAACAGGCTTCATGTAACTCTTGAATGAAACCACATTTACTGGAAAATTGATCATTTTCTTATATGTACTAAGGCTTATTTTCAGGTTAAAAAATACAGCATGTGTACAATTATTTATAAAATGTGTTGTAAGTATCTTGTTTACTTAGAATAAATCAATATACATTTTAAAAGGAAAAAGTATTTTGAGTGACAGACATTCTAATGTAAATAAACTATGTTCTCCCTTTATTAGTAAGAGAGGTAATATCATTAGGACCATGTACTATAGGCTCAGCCATCTGGAACTTAGCTTTCATCATCCTTTCATTAGATTATTTTTAGCCACCAGGCTTTAATGATACAAGTCCAAAAGGAAAGGCTATTTCTATGTTTAAAGCATAATTTTACTCTTTGATTTCTCTATTTACCACACTGTCACATGATACTGTTTATTCATTTGATGAATTGACTTAGTAATGTTGTTTACGCATCTAGAAGTTAAATAAATGGAAATTTTATTCCATCTGAAAGCTAAAAATCCTCTTTGAATTTTCTCCAAATGCATCATAGCAGTATACTTTATGATAATAATTAAGTGAAATATTCAGCATAGCTCAGTGGGTCTTTTTAAAATAACACATTTAGGGAATTGAAAATTGGTTTTGAATGATTTTCTTTCCTTAGAGAATTATTATACTTTCTGTTAATCACAAATTTAGGAACCATTGCATAGTTCTTAAGGCTATGAATATTGTGCTTCATTTCTTAATTCATTCTGACTTAGATGTCTCTCCAAAGAACCAGGCATTTAAATGTAAAGTTTTCAGTGGGGATTTTGTAATTAGATTTTAATAAGAGAAAAATATTAGCATCTGCTATGTCATTCTTTTTATTCAAATAAAGTTAAAAATGTCCAAGGTTAACCAACATCGTTGACTTTTTTTGAGCTCCTGAGAATATTCCTTTAAATTGATAATGCAGGATACAGAAATTTATTTGTAAATGATATTATTAGCACTCTGAATTCATAAGTTTATATGCTTTGATATCATAGTTCATAAGAAACTTAACCCAATATAAGCATTTATTATTGTACGGTGAAAAATAAAATATTAATGGGTAGCAACAATGGAATTTTTGTGTCTTATTGTTATTGAAAGTGGACAGCTCTATCTACATTTAAATAAAAGAGGAGCATGTTTTTGCTTTATTCAGTTATTTAACATATTGTCAAGCTCATAATGTATATTAAACTGTATAGGATTGAGAAGGTGCAATAAAGCATGAGATATGTAACCTTCACAAAGTAGTTTACTAGCTACTTGATGTATTATTCAACTATTCATGTATGTATACTTTATGCTTTTGCTACCTTCAGCAATGTAGTTCAAAGAGTTCTTTCCTCTGATCCTTCTATGTTCCATCTCTCTTTCTACCCTAAATATTATAATAAACTTCACATTATATTTAGAATGTCTCACATTTAAACCCCCGCATTCTCTGTGGTTTACTGACTCCAAGTCTAGTGTTCATTAAAATAAACATGAATTATTGCACAATAGAAACACGTATGGAATAGGACAGTGATACTAAAATCAGAAAGTGAATGCAAAATTTCATAGAGGAAGGAAAGAAATGCAGTTTGAAATGGATCATTTTACCAGGAATTGTGTGAAACACGACTCCTGCACTGGATCACTTGATTTATTTCTAGCTTATTGGCAGCATTGACAAATGCACAAACATGACTTTTCCATGAATCTGCTTGTCTCTTAGAGGGAAGTCTATTATTTTAAGAATTGATTTATTTTTTCTTTGCCATCACATTCTGAAATAATTCTTATTAGAATATCAAGGCTAATTAAAGCACAAGTATTTTGATGAACAATTAAAAAAACATTTTCACATGGCCATTTATCAATCTTTTATAAAATTTGAGTACATATCAACAAATTTTACTTTAAAGAAGACATTAATAGCAACTACAAAATTAATAAATGAGATAAAATACTAATAGGATGTTTTATTCCACAATATATATCAAAACCACATTGTACTCCACAAATATATAGAAAAATTGTGCATAAATTTAGGTTACAGACAAGTCACTGAAGACTTAGCTTTGGTTAAGCTTTTGCTCCCTACTGTGTAAGCAAAATGCTACAATAAAGGTGGATAAATTGGGTGAGAAACATAATGATTTGAATATACATAACAGTTTGGAGTTAATAAAAATAGGACACAAGGGAAAACTGAAAAGCAGGATGTTGGTCTCAGTTTTGGCCAAAATGAGCTTGGAATATTCATAAAGCAACTAGAAATGTCATTTTTAAATATCTGAATTGCTTTTTCTAAATTTGAACATTTAAATTTATCCATTTGAGAAAAGAAATATGCTCAAGAGAAAGATTAGAAAATAGCAGACAGCCTCATGACTGACTTTGAGACAGTCTAACTGTGGTATGAGATGACAACACAGTTTGTGTTGTCTACACATTTCATTTTGCATAGAACCAGAGATTACTGGAGAGATATCTTATTGTAAATTTGGAAAGGAAACATGCAAAATGAACTTGGGACTACTTTTTGTCTTCAAAAGCAAGGAAGCCATGAAAAATTACTGTAGCATGTCAACACAGGAAGGAAAAGAAAAAAACATTATCTAAATAAATCAGAAATTTATATTACCATAAAAAGTAGCACACGAATACTTATAGCAGTATTTTTCACAATGACCCAAATATGCAAGCGACTGAAATGTCTATCATTATATAATAGGATAGATAAACTGAGATACATCAAGAAAATAGTATATTATTCAGCAGTGAAAAGAACTGAGCTGTCATGCTGAGATGGTTAATTTAGGTATTCACTTGACTGGATAAGGGGTTCTCAAATAGCTGATAAAGCATTCTTTATGAGTGTATCTGTGAGGTCATTTCTGGAGAAGATTGGCATGTAAATTGGCGGACTGAGTGGGGATGATCTACGCTCAGTGTGAGCAGGCACCGTCCATTTGACTGGAGTCTTAAATAGAGTAAAATGGCAGAAGAAAGGCTACTTCACTTTTTCCTCTTAGGAGCTGGGACACCACTCTTTTTCTGTTTCTGTTTTCTGTTTCTGTTTCTGAGTCCAGGTTCTCTGGCCACTGGACTCCAGAACATGCACCATCAGGACCCCAGTTTTTAGCGTATGGTCTCAGATAAAGACTCACACCATTGTCTTCCCTGATTCTGAGGTTTTTGGATTTAACTGAGCGACGCTGTTGACATTTCTGACTCTCCAGTTTGCAGATGGTCTACTTCTCGGCCTCCATAATCACATGAACCAATTCCCTTAACAGATTCCCTTCTCTCTCTCTCTCTCTCTCTCTCTCTCTCTCTCTCTCTCACACACACACACACACACACACACACACACACACACACACACACAGCTATCGATATTATTTGTTCTGTCTCTCTGGAGAACACTTACTAATACATGTCATGAAAATACATAGAGCAACTTTAAATGTATAGTATTAAGTGAAAGAAGCCAATCTAAAAAGGCTATCTACTGCAAGATTCCAACTATGTGACATCCTGGAAAAGCCACAATATGTAGACAGTAAAAAAGATTACTGGGGTTAGAGGGAAGAGAGAAATGAAAAGACAGAGTACAATGGCTTCTAGGACAGTGATAGCTCTTTGAATACTACCATAATGTGGATCCATGTCCTTATACTTTTGTCCAAAGCCATAGAATGTAAAACACCAAGCATGAACCCTAATGTAAACTATGTATTCTAGGTGATAATGATGTATAAGTGTAGGTATAACAAAACTATCACTACTCTGCAAGGTGTTGATAGTGAGAGAGGTTGTGCACATGTGAAGATGAAGTTATATGGGAACTTTTTGTACTTTCTGTTCAATTTTGTTGTGAACCCAAAACTGTCCTAAATAATAAAGTTTATTAATTTAATTAAAAGTATGGCAGAAAATGTAAAGATTTCTCTCTGACTTTATGGAGATAATCTGAGCAAAAACAAAAGTAGAAGACTGGAAATCATTAGATATATATAAAATTCATGAGTTGACATAGATTTTTTTTTAAAGGAAACACCTAATTATTCTCATCTGGAGTTTACTAAGGGGCCAATATATGATCTTGAAACCTGGAAAAATTGACATTCATCCTGCCATACATCTATGACTTCTCTTTTAGGTTAACTTCTTAATTTTTGGAGAAGACTCTGGAAGGAGTAATAAAATTAGAAAAATACTATTTTGCAATCTTTAATGTAATAATAGGCAACAGTCATCAATGGATGTTGGAAAGTTGATGGGGTGTGTTATGAGAGAAGGTTCAGACTGCACATTGCTGATTGCCATTAGCATTGCCAAGAGAGGCCACAAAGGCGTTAAGTGCCCCATTATATGATGAAATGGAGAGTGTAAAGAAAGTATGACTTCTAAAATCTCCTCACCTAAAACCATAATTTAACTGTTTGCTAATTAACCCTCTAAGTCTAACTGCAATTTTGCAGTATCTAGAAGGAACAGAGAAACAAGTTATCTTACATCAGGAAGAATCAATCAGTCAAATACAAAAACTGGGGCATTTTTTTTAAGGGCTGGTTTCAGTGGTTAAAAAAGAGAGAAGAAGCCAGGTGTGATGGCTCACACCTGTATTACTAGCACTTTGGGTGGCCGATGTGAAAGGATCACCTGAGATTGGGTGTTCAATACCAGCCTGAACAACATAGTGAAGTTTTGTCTCTACAAAAATAAGATTTAAAAAATATTAAAAAAGGAAGAAGAAAAGGAGAACAATATAAAGTTAAATGGCATAACATCCAAAATTAATGCCTGGGGCTTATTTCCATTCTGAATTAAACAAATATTTTGGAAGAAAAATATTTTGAGTCAATTGGAAACATTTGAGTATGAACCAGATTAAATAAAATTCAAATAATACTAAGTAGTTAAGATCAAAATTGCTAGCTAGATTAATGGCATAGTTATGTAAAAAATTAACATCATTTTCATTTAGTCTAGCATACTGATGTTTTAGAAGAGAAATGGTATGATATCTGAAATTTGCTTTAAAATCCCACAGCAAAAGAAATTCAAATACATAAATAATGAGTAGATACAATATAAACTAGAAGGGATGTTTAATTAAACAAGATTGAAACATGTCCACAATTGTTAAAGCTGGTTGTTAAATATGTAGGCGTTCACTGTAATATTATCTCTATTTTCTTTGTTTTAAAATTTCCATAATAAATAATTGGGAAAAAGAGGTTACCTATTTTATTTTCCCTACATCAATAATTTTCTCTTTCTTTCAGGGTTACTCCTTTTGGCTTATAAGCAATCTGCCAACTCTCCTACATAATAAAACAATAGCACTTATATGCTTTTGTTTATTAAAAAAGCTAGGTGTTTGTACTTGGTTTATCTTATTTTCCTCTCTTAAACCCACTACAATTAGGATTTTGTTTCCACTACTTCATTGAAGCTATGTTTATCAACCAGGCTCGGTGGCTCAGCCTGTAATCCCACGCCTTTAGGAAGCTGAGGTGAGTGGATTGCCTGAGCCCGCGGGTTCGAGACCCGCCTGGGCAGCAAGACCTCATCTCTACAATAAATCAAAAAATCAGCTGGGCGTGGTAGTGCATGCCTGTAATTCCGGCTACTTGGAAGACTGAGGCGGAAGGATCGCCAGAGCCCAGCAGGTCGAGGCTGTGGTGGCCAGGAGCGGCTGCTGCACTCCAGTCTGGGCAACTGAGTGAGATTCCAACTCAAAAAAAAAAAAAGGAAGTTATGTTTATCAACTTCACTGATTACCTTTATGTCGGACATTTCTCAGCTCAATCTGCAATTCTTAATTTTCTTACTCTACTGACTAGCAATATTTGACCGAGAGTAGAATATTGTTCCCTCAATATGTTTTATCTTCTTGGTTTCCTTATTACCATGCTGCTTGGGTTTTCCTCATTTATCACAGGTCATTTTTGTCATCTTTGCTGATTTCTCTTCTTGAGGTTGACCTTGGGGAGCCTAAGAAGGCTTTACATATCCTCTGTATACTTGTGATGCCCAAGTTCATAGCATCAGTGCATCCCTCTTAATGCATTCCTGAAAAAGGTTATCTGTATATCTGACATTCCAAACTTAATTCTAATAGAGAGACGTGTCATGCTTTACATTTTCAAAATTGAGATTCTGGTCTTTCCTCACAAATCTACTTCACCCCAACCATTCCCAATTAAACTGATGAAAATTCTATCCTTTCAGTTACAGTGTCTTAATTATTTTTAGACCTATTCTTGATTTCTCTCTTTTTCTCACAATCCCTATCCTATCTATCAGAAAAACCTGGTGTCTTTCAAAATATATTTAAATCTGATGTCTTCTTATCATGTTTATTATTACCATTATGATGCAAGTTAAAGATTTTTGAGAAATAGTTTCTAACAGGTCTCCATGGTTCTGCTTTTTCTCTCTACCCTACCTATAGTATACTCTCAACACAGAATTTCTCAACACAGATATTTCTTTTAATGTGAGCTAATTTATATTAAATTTTCATTTAAAAACCTTTGGATTCATTTCAATATGGAGCAAAACCCTGAAAGGTCTTCCAAGTCCAATGAGATTCAGGCCCTTGTTACCTCTATTGGGTTTCTTCCCATTAAGAATGAACCATACAAAAGTGCATGGTCCTATCTCAGAATTCTAATTTGACTAATAATGCAAAATTATTTATGCAAAATGTTTATTATACTATCTTATTTGATGTTGACCAATTTAATTACTTCTTTATTTTTGATACTCATTTTTAGATGAAATAGTCACCAGGTTCAGTGATATTGAATACTATTCCAAAGTGAATTAAAAACTGAGATAAAATTTTGACCTAGATTAGCCCTGAGGTACATATTCTTTTCTTTAAACTCTATTACTTCTAGTGCTAGAAAAATCGAATTCCACATAGTTCATAGACATTTATAAAGATGTGAACGATCCCCAATACTTTTATTTTTATTAATAGTGCACAGTAAATTATATTCACTATTATCCGTATATGTTATTTCTCACTACTAATCTCCTGTTCTAATCACATTTTACAGTGTTTACAAACGAATACTGAAAATGTCTGCCTGGCTCAGGGGCTCAACCTGGAATCCCGCGCTTTGGGAGGCCGAGGTAAGTGGATTGTCTGAGCCCGCAGGTTCGAGACCCGCCTGGGCAACTTGGCGAGACCTCATCTCTACAATATATAAAAAAAAAAAATTAGCCGGGCATGGTAGTTCACTCCTGTAATTCTGGGTACTCGGAAGGCTGAGGCAGAAGGATAGTCGGAACCCAGCAGGAAGAGGCTGTGGTGACCGGGAGTGGCCACTGCACTCCAGTCTGGGCGACAGAGTGAGACTCCAACTCAAAAAAAAACACAACAAAAAAAACTTGGTTTGAATTCTAATTATCTTTATTAAGTATTGCCTGGTCTTTTAAAAGAGGTTTAAAATAAACTTGCTTAAATAAACTTGATGCTATAGTTTATATTATATTTAACCATGTTTTTCAATTACATGCATAAATGTATATATTATAGTTCTGGAAATTAGTTCTTTTATTTCTCACAAATCTTTAACCAACGTCTTAATGTGTTCAGGGGATCTCCTGGCATACCACAGGATTGTAAATTTAGTTCTAGAGTAGTATTACAAGGCCTACTTAGTGATAGTTTACTTTTTATACTGAGGGAAATGCAGTTTATATAACCTATTCATGAAATGACTAGTGACCAAATATTTAAAATTGTGCTATGCATTTTACAATCTCAAAAATTTATGAGCATAACCTATAACAAATATTTACCTCTGAAGGTTTCATGGATGCCTCTATTTGTGTGATAATTCATAGGTAGTCAAAAATATGTTGACACATAGCAGCTACAGAATTTCTTAATAACTCACGACTGATACTACCTTATTAAAATTTAGTGTGGGATTTTATTCCTGTTTGAGTTAGCTTGAAATTGTGTTTACAATCAAGGTAATTTCATTGACAAATATATTTTAAATAAAACATTTAAATGCCTTATAATTAAAAATCTGTCTAATTTGGAAAATTATATGTGACAATTTCTTACATCAACGTAGCAGACTAAATGAGGGTAATTTTCTGTCCTCTAATATTAATGAAAAAGTTCACACCTGTTGTTTGGGGAGCATGATTAAGGAACCTCTCTACAGTCCCCAGTGAAAAACTCAAGCTGTGTTATTATGCAAGAAGCAAACCCCTAGTTCTCCTGTTTCTGCCTTGAGCTTTCCTACTTAAAGTTACATGGTTTGCCTTTCATTTTAACGAATGCAAATATTTTAAGGCAAAGTTTATTGTCTTATGATTCATTGCAATGTTAAGAAAGAGAACAAAGTATCTGGCTAATGATACATACAACCACTGAAAATTTGGTGCTGGACTTAAAAGTAGATATAGCTTAAAAACTCAATTCTGAATTGTTGAGCAAAAAAGTCAGATAAAACTTTCTTAGCTTGGTGAGGCTTAATCTGATTTTCCTAAGCTCAGCTCATGTAATATTAAATTGTTGACTAATTCTGAAAGCCATGCTAATAGGAACTGTATTGCCATGAAACACTACTTCACATAGTCTTTATAAGGCAGTCTCACCAGAGTATGCATACAAATAGATTTTTTTTTCCTACAAGCCCCAGGGACTAGTTGTTCTTTGAGTTCTAGGTGCTCTTTAAAATTAAACAACCCTCATTTCTGGACAAGGTCTTGAGCAAACATTTTGCTTTTTGGACTTTGGCTTGGGCAATCTCTTTCTCATTCTACCACAGAATTTATTCTAGTCCTTCTAAGTGACACGTTCATTCACTGTGGACCTGGAGGAGACACAGTTACTCTTTAAGAATGAGAACACCCATAATGGGATAGAATCTTTAAAAACAATTAAATACTCTTAGACAGGCTTCCCAAGCAATTTTCAATCACTCCATTAAACAATGATACTTCGATAGTAATCCTATTACTGATATTGACTTCAAATCTGTCTAACAATGACTTATTAATTGAACCTAATACATCAGTCTTAAAATTAATGTCATCCCTGAGAAAACAAAATACAAAATATATTTTACATTTGATATTAATTGATACTCTATTTTCATACTCTAAAGTACTTTCATAGAATAAATTTTATTTTAATACAATATTATAGACTGAATTCTACTAAATCTGTTTTTTGGATATTTACTATTGTAAAATACTCAATTGTTAATAGTAAAAAATGATTAATTTTAATCTTATCTCTAAGAAATAACTACTGTTAACAAGCAGATAGTGCCCCAGATTTTTATATGCATTTATAAACACATATTTTGTTATAATGTAAAAATATATGTTTTATTCCAGTATATAAAAAGTACTGGAATAACACATTTTTGAAAATGTATATTGCAAACATATTTTCTTATCTATATATGGTCTATTTTATTCTTTAAATAATTGCTGACTATAACTTACTGTGTGTATTTGTTTATTTATTTATGTATACAAATTATTTGTCTTTATATAAGAAGATCATTTTCAATTAAAATACTATTATAGGACAACCCCTTTGGGTCCCCTCCTGCTCTGGGAGCTTTTCTGTCCTCTCAATAAATTCTGCTTTCTCCCCCAAAAAATACGATTAGAAATGATACTGTAAATATTTTTCTACATTCATTTTTTTCTATTTCTGCATAGTTTTCTAGAAGTAAAATTTCTGGGTCAGAGAATATAAACAATAGCATGCATATCAATATTTTTAGTGATCCATTGCATGCCAAATCTTCAGGTTAATTTGTAATCTGAATTCTAATATATTTTTAAAATTCTGCTTCCAATAACCTCAAAATAAATATGATCCCTTTTTTGATTATGGCTTCTCACATTACTGTTTTAATTTTTATTTAATTGATTAATTCCACAATGGTTAAAATATTTTGCGTGATCATAGTTCTTTAAAATATATTCAAATTTTGGTTTATCAACTTGGTGATTTTGGCAAATGTGCCACTAACACTTCTAAGGAAAGTGTATTCTGAAATATTTGGCACTATATTCTTGTTCTTGAGTCAAATTTAATTGGTTGACATCTTTTTTGATTTGAAATATTCTTTCATTTATTGAGAATGGAGTTACAATCATCAGCTTTGCTCTTTGACTACATTTGGACTTAAGTATTTTTAAGTATTTTAAGTTATTCTTAGATAAATAAAAATTTAGAATTATTTTACTGGGAGACTGGCAATGTTCTTTTGGTATATTCTTTAAAATTCTTGTATTTTCCTTACTTGCCTTCAAGGCTACTAATTTTGATACAAATATCAGCTACTTTAATACTTTAACAATATTTTAGCCAGTGTTTACATGATATTTCTTATTTCAATCTTGACTTTCATTTTTTGTACCCTTATTTTTAAAATATATATAATTATCACACAACTTTTCTTTTTAGAATTCAATCTGACAATTTGTCTTTAAATTGAAATATTTAATGCATTTATATTTAACATAGTTACTAAACATAGTGGATTTAAATCCACCATCTAATATTTATTTTAATGCTCATTCTCCCACACTCTTGCTTTATCTAAGTCTCAGATACGCTATTTTGAATAGATAAAGAAGCATTCCACTTTTTCTTCTTGTTATCTTCTAGTTACATGTTTATAAGTCAAGTGTTAGTACTTTTTTCAAATTTGAAGATATTGTATCCTTAATCTTGTTGCTTTTTAATATATACTCGCTTTTTATTGTTCTGCAGCATCCAACTCATATTTCTAGATTTTTTTTCACATTTTTTCTGCTTTTGTTTTTCTTACAGGTTTATCAAGGTATAATCTGCACATCATAAATTAACTATTTTTAAGAGTTTGATTTAATAATTTTTAGTAAATTTATGAGATGATGCAAACTTTATCACAATTCAGTTTTAGAGCATTGCTATTATCTCAAAAAAAATCCCTCATTAGCAGTCAATTTCCATTTCTGACTTTGTCCTTAGAATCCACTACCAATGTCTCCATAGATTTGTTGAACCTGCTTTAGTGAGTGGCATTTCTTGACTCTTGGGCTGCTTGATGTTCAGCAGTTTTAGTAAATTATTCATCACAATTTATTTACATAGTATATTAATTAATTGATTTTAATAGTTTTAGGAGTACAGATGATTTTATGTTACATGAATGCATTCTGTTGTCGTGAAAAGGTCTGGGTTTTAAATGTACTCATCACTCCTACTAGAGCACATTATACCCATTAAGTGATTTTTCATACCTCGCCAATTCCACTCTCACCATTCTGAGTCACCCATGTTCGCTATATCACTCTATATGCCCTTGCAGATCCTTAGCTTATCTCCCACTTATAAGTGAGAACTTGTGGTATTTGGTTGTCCATTCCCGTATTACTTAACTTAGGATAATTATCTTCAATTCCATCCAAGTTGCTTAAAAAGACATTATTTCATTATTTTTTAAGTCTGAATTGTACACACACACACACCTGGGTACCAAAAAACGTATACACATTTTAAGAGATGTTATCTATGTATTACTTTTAGTTCACCGTAATTAGAAGTTTCACTGTAATTAGACAGTGATGGTAACCACTTGGAGCATCTCTTGTAATATATATATAACATTTTCATTATCCACTGATCAGTTGATGGGCATTTAGGTTGATTCCACTTCTTTGCGATTGTGAATTGTGCTACAACGAACATGTGAGTGCAGTTGTCTTTTTTGTATAACGGCCACTTTCCTTGGGAAAATACCGAGTAGTGGGATTGCAAGATCAAAGGTAGATCTACTTGTTCTTTGAGAAATCTCCATTGCAATTTCCACAGAGCTTATACTAATTTATATTTCCACCAGCAGTGTATAAGCTTCTCTTTTCACTGTATCTGTGCCAACATCTATTTATTTATTTTTAAGTAAAGGGCATTCTGACTGGTGTGAGGTGGTATTGCATTGTGGTTTTAATTTGCATTTCCCTGATTATTAGTGATGTTGAACATTTTTCATGTTTGCTGGACATTTGTATATCTTTTTTTGAATGATGTCTGTTCATGTTGTTTGCCCCTTTTTGATGGGGGTTATTTTCTTTGTTGTGTTTGTTTACTGGTTTCTTGTTGATTTGAGTTCTTTGTAAATTCTGAATATTAGTCCTTTGTCAAATGTATAGATTGCAAATTCCCTTCCAAGTATACACCATGTTCCATATATTTCTTCTTTCTCTCTCTCTCTTGTATTTTTCTTCTATTCTACTCTTCAAAATTTACTCATTTTTAGTCACTGAAAATCTTGTGTTTTTTTTGCCCTTCCATACATTCTGAGCCTAGTAAAAGCTCTGATTAGCTTCTTAGTCTCTTAGCTGCTGTTTTCTGTTGGGTTTCTCTGCCTCTAAATGCTGAATTTGCAGATACATTGAGAGAAACGTGTTATAAAATTTCGGGGTTTCTTCACTGTATTTACCTACTATGGCATATTGACTCTCAAGGCTGTCCACCTTAGGAGCCAACAGTTTTATATTTTTGTCTCTCCAGCACTGTACAACAGCTTAAAACACTCATCAGCTTTTCCCCTGTTACTTATTACTTTTTAAAAATCTATTTCTCAAATTCATAAAGAAAATTAAGGTAAGTTTTTGAGTTATATCTTCTGGTATCACATCAACAATGATTATCATTTTGAAGAAAAAATGACTGTGATTGTTCCCCTAAAAATAATTCATTACTCACATATTCCTCAGGAAACTTACAAAAGACATTCATTTAACTAGAAGTTTGCTAATTTCTTCACTTTATAAAAAGATTGTCAACTTGAAAAATATCAGTACTTGAAATGTCTTAAAAACTTGTCAAGTTATACTGATTTTTAAAAAGTGTTTCATTTATCTTGGAAGCTTAAGTTACTTCAGGTACAATAAACTATACTCTGTGATTGAAAACATATTTTTATTACTTTGTATAGTATTTTGCCTTCAAAGAAGAGTTATTTCTTCATAATTAGTTTCTTTAGATTCATTACCATATATTTACAATAGTTTACTGATTGGAAAACGTCTTTCCCCATCTCAAAAATATTTTAATCAGTTGTAATTTTCTTTTTATTTTTGAGTTGGAGTCTCACTCTGTCACCCAGACTGGAGTGCAGTGGCCACTCCCGGCCACCGCAGCCTCGACCTGCTGGGCTCTAGTGATCCTTCCGCCTCAGTGTTCCAAGTAGACGGAATTACAGACATGCGCTACCACGCCGGCTGATTTTTTGATTTATTGTAGAGATGAAGTCTTGCTGCCCAGGCGGGTCTCGAACCTGCAGGCTCAGGCAATCCACTCACTTCAGCCTCCCAAAGGAGCGGGATTACAGGCTGAGCCACTGAGCCCGGCTAGTTGTAATTTTCAATTAAAAATAAACAAGTCTTTTGTAATGATCTATGGTTCATAGAAATAGGTTAGTCACTGGTATATATAGACCTTTTAATATAAATATAAATAATTAAAATTTGTCATGCATTGAATCTTATTGTTTGTTGTGTTGTCAGTTACACTATTTAAGAACAGGGATTTGTCAAGTTATATTGATTTTTTTTTAAGTGTTTCATTTATCTTGGAATCTTAAGTTACTTCAGGTACAATAAACTATATGATTGAAAACATATTTTTTTTACTCTGTATAGTATTTCCTGGGGAAAATTTTGTTCAATTTGTGGTTCAAAGATCACCTGCAAGAAAATTATTTCACTGCAGATTTTTCATAATCAGCTATATGGATGAAAACTAACAGTATACATCACTTTATTTTAAAATATAAAAGGTTACATTTATACATGTTTCTATTCAAATTTCTATGGACACTTAACATACCGTACTGAGTTTAGTGACTTTAAACAACAAGGGATGTACGAACTCTCATGATTTTGAGAGTTAGAAACTTAGACAGGTCTTGGTAATTTTCTTGCTCGACTTGAGCACCTCAATGGCATTCCGATCATAACTGGGTGGTGAGGAAGGGTGGGAGGAAGATGGATGGGGACTGGGCAAGATTGTCTCAGATGGCTTTATTCACATGATTGTTATCTTGGTGGAAATAGATGGAAATCTAAGCTCAAATGGCTATAGAAAAAAATTCCATTTATTAAAAATTGTGTATCTTCAGAGTACTCTCTGTTAGATGCAATACACCTATCAAAACACTTTTCTCGTTGCTCAAAACAGTTTTTGAACTCATCAGTTTTCATGTCTTTTAGTACTTCTGACATTTTTTTGTTGTTGTTTTACCTCTTCCATATTGGCAAAACATTTCCTTTTGAGGTGATTTTTTTATCCGGGGAAACAAACAAAAAAAAGTGTTGCTTCGGGGTGAGATAAGGTGAATAGGGAGTGTGAGGAATAGGGGTCATGCTCTGTTTGGTCAAAAACTTCTGAACACTCAGCAAGGTTGGGGTAGGTGTGCTCATAAATCACCCACTTATTAAATGGTCAAATCGTTGAGAGAATCTCCACCCCCCCAAAAAAAATCACTGAAAACAAACACAACCTTGCACAGCAACACTAGCTGATACATTGATGTTAATGGGTTCCTGAAACTCTTGCCTGACAACCTCAAGGCATCTGCCCTACTAAAAAAAGGAAAGAGAGAGATTAATTGCAGTTTTTTGGGGTCGCCTTTGTACCTCTCCCTCCATGTAGATTTTTTTTTCTGGGATGCTTCATGGAGGCTCTCAAAAGAGCAGTCAGATTTTCTACATAGAATCTGTGAGTTTGACCAATGTGGGAACTGCCACTCCTCTTAGGCTGTTTCCAGAATTGGTGTACCACCATTTCCATTGTACTTTAATATCAGAGAAATCACAGGCTAGACCAAATTCAAGAACAGCAGAAAAAAGTTCCCACTTTTCAATGAGAGGAAAATCAAATAAACTGTAACTATTTTTATCAGCCACAAACTTGAAGATTTGTTAAATATAATTCTTTCTTCATATATACTAATTGTTGAATTAAAATTTAAAATCAGAGTGGTTATCTTTTTATAAATAATCATAATTATTATTTAAATTACTAACGGTTAAAAATATACCCCTACACATTTTCTAATAATTTTAGAATAGTTTCTCTAAATGCATAACAAGAGTATTCTGGAAATCATAATTTATTCCTTGTTGTTATGAACAGTTTACATTATCAGTAACACAAATGTGATCTACATGTTTTTCTTATGATGGCTCTATGTTTTGAATTTAAAATACTGTACTTTTTACCTCTTGAATTTGTCATATTTTACACAAAGAAGTTGTATAAAGATATTTTTAGAAATTACCACACTGTCTTCCAAAGAGTTTGCGCTCGTTTGCATTCCCCCCAGCAGTGTAGAAGCATTCCTTTCTCTCCGCATCCTCTCCAGCATTTGTTGTTGTTTGTTTTATTAATGATGGCCATTCTTACTGGGGTTAGGTGGTATCTCAATGTGGTTTTGATTTGCATTTCTCTGCTGATGAGTGAGACTGAACACTTTTTCATGCGTCTGTTGGCTGTCTGAATATTTTCTTTTGAGAAGTGTCTATTGATGTCCTCTGCCCACTTTTTAATGGGGCTGTTTGTTTTTTCCTTTTGGTGCGTTTGAGTTCTTGTATATTCTAGATGTTACGCTTTTGTCAGATATACAGTTGGCAAATATTTTTTCCCATTTTGTGGGAAGGAACTAGAAATTGACCTTCCATATGACCCAGCAATTTCCCTATTGGGAATATACCCAGAGAAACTCAAATCATTCTACAAAAATGATTCCTGTACACGTATGTTTGTTACAGCTCTAGTCACAAAAGCAAAAACATGGAACCAACCATGTTGCCCATCGAAGCTGGACTGGATTAAAAAAAATGTGGTACATATGCACAATGGAATATTATGCAGCCATAAAGAATGACAAACATATGAACTTCACAGCAACTTGGATGGATTTAGAGTCTATCATATTCAGTGATCTATCACAGAAACAAAGAACAGAGTACCATATGTTTTCACTCATAATCGGAACTTGAACAATTATTAAACTATAAGAAACAGATTGGTGGTAGTGGGAAACTGTCAGGGGAGGAGGGGTAGGATTGGCAGTTGAGGGAAACTACTAGGGGAGGGAGGGGCATACCTCATTAACAAGGGTCCCTGCATAATCAATGTTTGTATACCTGACCCTGAATTGTACCCCACATCTTTATAATAAAAAAATTAAAAATTAAAAAAAGATATTTTTAACACATACTATTTTTGTTATCATTCTTCTTGAGATTTTATATTTTGTTTTGTTTTGTTCTATAGATTTACACATAAGATGGTAATATAGGATTATGTGATATTTGTGTAATGATACTAATTTACCCAACATAAGTCAGTGACCAGAATGAGTTAAATTGTTACCTACTAAACTTAACTTACATAAAGGAGTACTTAAAAAAATATAATAATTTTGAAGGCCTATTAAACTAGTGTGGAGAATTAGATACTATGTGAACTAAATCTGAACTAGTAATCAATGTTCCATGGAAAAAACAGATACACACTAAGTTAGATATATCTTTAAAAGTGAAAATATTAATGTGGTCATTTTATGGAATTCAAAAATACAGAACTTCAGCTTGACTCCTTCTAGTTTGTAATCATCTGCAAGATTATAGAAAATAAATGTAACAACTAAAACATATAGTATCTAGAGGGATATTTTTCTACTTATGTTTTGAAATATCCATCACGCATAATTAATAATGAAACCTTGGGACCCATAACCTTTACAACCTGGAGATTTAAAAAATTGTTTCTATTTTTTTTTTTTTTTTTTGAGTTGGAGTCTCACTCTGTTGCCCAGACTGAAATGCAGTGGCCGCTCCTGGCCACCGCAGCCTCGACCTGCTGGGCTCCGGTGATCCTTCCGCCTCAGCCTTCCAAGTAGCCGGAATTATGGGCATGTGCTACCACGCCCGGCTGATTTTTTTTGATTTATTATAGAGATGAGGTCTCACTGCCCAGGCAGGTTTCGAACCCGCGGACTCAGGCAATCCACTCACCTCAGCCTCCCAAAGGCACGGGATTACAGGCTGAGCCATCGAGCCCGGCTTGTTTCTATTTTTTTAAAGAATAGATTTCAAAGCCAGTTCACTGTAACATTGATGCAAAGCAGAATTCTTTAAAAAAGTTAGTTATTTGCATCTTTATCACATAATCACTTTGATCATTGAATCATTGTCAAATGATACATCCAGTTAATGATGAAATTTCTGTGGAGGTACTCCAATTTAGAGATTTTCTGAGAAAGGGGAATAGGAGATTCTAAATTCTTAATAAGGTTAATCCAATTATTAACTTAAAAAAGAACAAGTCTGTTCAACCTAATTAGGAAGCATATTCTAGCATTATAAAAGTTACTTAGAGCTTATAAATATGATACATATGTAGTCCCATTAATAATAAACTTTTAATAAAAGAGTGAAATAATCATAACATTAATTTAATGGGGAAAGCCAAATGAAGAATGTAGCATCAGGTACCCTTAGCAGATGTCCTAATTAGATATCATTAAGGAGACTATTAGGTGAATTAAAATTGAGCCTTTCATTTACTACCAAAAATATACCCCTTAATTTATAATAAAGCAGCTAGATAGGCTGAAATACCCACCTGTGCAATAGATAGAAAGTAGGTCTGAATTGTCTGGAGTCTTTCTGCCATGCTCATTACTGTTCTAGGTCACTAAGAGGAGACTGGATACCTAATTCTGTTTGCTGAAAATTTCAAATGGAGAATCAGGCTAACTAGTTTTCACAAACCAAGTTTATAGAGATGTACAAATAGTTTACAAGGTCTTTGAGAATGTTTTAAAATTTGGTTTTTGATACACAATAAAATATTAAACCATATATATATTCACTTTTAGTAGTAATTTTTCTGTTGAAACACACTTTTTAAAAGAATGATAATTTAATTTTTTAGGTCAATAAATTTCAACCTGGCGAGTGAGCCATAAACCCTTTAAGTCCTCTAGCATATTTTAGTTATGTATTTTCATCTTTAAAAGAGATATCTATAATGTTCAACTGGGGCATGCCAAGCAATGCTTAATACATATTTTTCCTTGTGCTGGTGTATATTGAACAGATAAGCTGAAATCTAAACATTAGTACTAGTAAAGAGAAATACATGATAAACACCTGAACAGCATTTGGTGCTTCTAACAGTGATTACTTATATTTACCAATTCATTTCTTATAATTAAGTACAAAAATAACAAAAATTGAAACGTTTGCCAGGTGCAACGATGTACGCCTGTAGTCCCAGATGCTCATGAGCTGAGATGGGATGATTCCTTGAACTCAGGAGTTTGAGGCCAACTTGGGCAATATAGCAAGCATAATCTCTAAAAACAAAAACTTAAAACCCTGTAACCCTGTAAATGTGTTCACAGAATTCTCTTTTGTATACAATTCACCTGCACATGAACTTTTGGCCAATGTTCAGTTGACTTTTGATAAATTCTCACAAGGAAAATTCCCCATTTAACCAAAGAGGTAGAGTGTAAGTACTCTCTTTCCATATCACAGCGCTACAACCTGATGTCTTATATAGGACACAGTGATCCTGCTGCATGAACGGAGTTGAACTGAGTAATATTTTAGAATATAGTGTCATTGTGGAAAACCAAGGATAACCTCAACAACTGTGAGAACACAAAAAACAGTGAGATTTTTGAAAGAATAAATTCCCTCAAGCTAGTGTTTATAAATATGTTAATTGTACAACCCCTAAATCTCCTAATATATCATGATAAATATGTGATTTTAGAAGAATAGATTCTAGAGCTGATTAGCAGATATACCTACGGTTGACTTGTCAACCATTGAATATGTAAGCTTATTTTACTTCATTTGTGATTACAGTACATTTTCCCTCTAAGCTGCAAAATTTCTGTTTCTGAGAGTTGATTTGCCAATATACACAACTAATTATTAGATGGTGCAGAGTTCCCAGTACTAACAGGGCATATCCCTTTTTCTTTCTGTGATCACATTTTTAAACTTGCTCTTTCCAAGTGCCTTTCACAATCAGTTAATGGTAACTGGGGTAAAACTAAATCTTTGTTTTGAATTTCAGGATTTAGAAAACCCAGTTCAGAACCAGATTTCTTTCAGAATTCCTCTCTTGCCTCTATTTGAAAAGTTATCTTTCCTTCACCCAGCTCAAACGCGTGACTGGCACCCAGAGAGGGATGTCACGCTGTCCTCTGCTGGAACTGCACAATTTCCCTTTACTCCTTGCCTTTTAGTTTCCCCTTCTTAAGCAACAGTCTTCAAAGACCAGGGAGGAAGTGACAAAATCCAAATAAAAGACAAAATATGTTTTTATTTAGTGCATATTGTTTCTTGGTTAACAATGGTAATGACTCTATCAAAGATATCATTCCTGAGTCTCTTAGAAGTCAAAGCTCTTGAATTTAATGTAGTTGAACTTATGTTAATGTTCTTTCATATGGATTACACTTAGTTTCTCGTTTAAGAAGTATTCTTCTATCGTAGGTCAGAAAGATGTGTTTCTATATTGTCTTTGAAAAATGTTCTTTTTAACTGGGCTCAGTGGCTCAGCCTGTAATCCCACGCCTTTGGGAGGCTGAGGTGAACCCGTGGGTTCGAGACCCGCCTGGGCAGGCGAGACCTCATCTCTACAATAAATCAAAAAAATTAGCCGGGCGTGGTAGCACACGCCTGTAGTTCCAGCTACTTGGAAGGCTGAGGCAGAAGGATCGCCAGAGCCCAGCTGGTCGAGGCTGCGGTGGCCGGGAATGGCCACTGCACTCCAGTCTGGGCGACAGAGTGAGACTCCAACCCAAAAAAAAAAAAAAAGAAAATGTTCTTTTTATAATGAATTTTCAATATACCGAGCATTAATTTTGGTATAAATGTAATTTCTTTTCATATGGATTCTCAATCGACACATCGTCATTTAATATATGGACCATATTACCCCACTCACCTGCAATCCCACCTTTGTCATTAATAACATTTTAATTTGGAATAATTCACTTTGAGAGCTCTTTATTCTTCCAACCATTTCCCTATTTTTGTTCTAATATCATATTACCTTAATTCTTAAACAATGGCACAATAATTCTTGATATAAATCAAGAAAAATCCTCTCACTTTGTTTTATTCTTAGTCCTTTGCACTTCCACATAAGTTTTGATATTCTTGTCCATTTATATATAAACACACATGTGTATGCATGTATCTTGGCAAGATCTTTATGGGAACTGCATTGAATCTATAGATCATTTTTATTAGTTGCCGTATATTTAGAAAGAGAGAAAGAGATATGTAAATATTCATAAAAACATAAATACAAGGGAAGACCAAAAATGCTCCAGAATTTATTTACAAAAAATTGTGCTTTTTTTCCTACATGTTTAAACTTCTGCCACCTTCAAAGTACTCTCTATTTGATGCAATACACCTATTGAGATGATTTTTTCACTGCTCAAAAATTTTTGAATTTGTTGATTTTGATGCCTTTTAGTGCTTCTGCCATTTTTTAGTTTCACCTCTTCCACATCGGAAAAATGTTTCCTTTTGAGGAATTTTTTCGTCAGGGCAACAACAAAAAAGTCGCTCGGGTGAGTTTGGGTGAATGGGGAGGATGGGGCACTGGGATCATGCCATTTTTTGGTAAAAAAACTGTGCTGTGTGGGCAAGTGAGCTCTGAAATCACCCATCATGAGGTGGGCAAACGTGTTTAAATATTCTCCAAAAAATATTCACTGAAGCAGAATTCACAGTGCTAGCTGGTAGACTGACCCCAATGGGTTCTTACAACACTGGCCTTGTGGTGGAAGCCTGTATTATAAGGGGCCAGCCCTCCAAAAGATAATTCCAGGTTTTGTTTTGTTTTGTTGGTCCCCTCTCTTATGCAAATGTATGCAGACACAGACAGAAAGAGAGAACAGAAAGAGATTATTTAAATAATTGGTTCACTGGATTTTGAATGCTGGGAAGTTTAAAATGCATAGTAGGCCAGGAGGTTGGAGACCTAAAGAGTTGATGTTGCAGCTGGAATCCAAAGGTCTCCTATTTTCAGAACCCCTACTTCCTCAGGAGAGACCTGTCTTTTCCTAAAGGACTTCAACTAACAGCATGGCTCATTCACATTATGAAGGGTAATCTTTACTCAGTCTCTACTAATGTAAAGTTTAATTTAATCTCAAATTATATTCACAGCAACATTCAGACGTGTTTGACCAAACATCTGGGTACCACTGCCTAGGTTATTTTTCACATGAATTAACCATTCTGTATATGAATATGTTAATATATAGCTTTTTTTTTATTAATCAGTATTTTTTATTATGGTTTTGTGGGGTACAGTTAAGGGTTAGGTGTACAATTATGTTTCATTCAGGCACCCTGTTGATAAGAGGTATTTTCCATCCCCAGACAGATATTT
>NW_007231556.1:304651-320895 GCF_000164805.1 Carlito syrichta | reverse complement strand
TTCCTAAAAGCTCTAAAAATTGACCTTCCATATGACCCTGCAATCCCCCAACTGGGAATATACCCTGAAGAACACAAATCACTCTATAAAAAAGATACCTGCACAAATATATAGCTTTTTAATGAATACAAGTATAGTGTAGAATGGTTTAACTTTAAAATTATATAAATTTGTATAATTGTATCAAACACATACATGATTATATAACCTTATATCTTTTTTAAGCATATTTTTATTTTGTTATACTTTCTGGATTGCTTGAGCCCGCGGGTTTGAGACCCGCCTGGGCAGGCGAGACCTCATCCCTACAATAAATCAAAAAATTAGCCGGGCGTGGTAGCGCGCGTCTGTAATTCCGGCTACTCGGAAGGCTGAGGCGGAAGGATTGCCGGAGCCCAGCAGGCAGAGGCTGCGGTGGCCGGGAGCGGCCACTGCACTCCAGTCTGGGTGACAGAGTGAGACTCCAACTCAAAAAAAAAACCCCAAAAAACACCAAAAACAAATATACTTTCTTATTAGTTCTATTTATTTGTCAGTTTTTAAATATGAAACTATCTGTTAAAAATAATACTTTATTACCATTCAATCCTTTTTTAACATGGTTATAATAAAGACACGACTTATTCCTGACTTTTAAAAAGATTTCAATTTTGCCACTAACTTGTGAAATTAGATTTTTGGGATACTCTATTTAGGTTAAGAACTTTTTCTTCTACTTGTAGTTTATGTGTTATTTTTAATACTTCATTGCAAATCATTGAATTCTTTTTATCATTTAATAAGGTAATATATTATCTATTATAATCTGGTGATATGATGAATTAGTTATATTTTTGTAAAAATATCCAATATTGCACTTCTGATATGACTGATTTATTATTATATATTACCACTTTATTATATATTCTGAATTTATTTTATTAGCTTATGTTTAAGTTATTTACATCTATATTCATGAGTGTATGAAACCTAAATTTAAATCTCGTAGTGGTTAAGTTTTTGTTGTGGAGTACGGAGGCATCATAAAAATTGTTGTGAAGTGTTTTCTTCTTTCTCTTTATCCTAGAAGTATACAAATTTGGAAATACAGTTGACCCTTGAACAATGGAGATTAGGGCACTAACATTTTGCACAGTTGAAAATCCATGTATAACTTTGACTCCTTAAACCTTTACTAATAGCCAGCCATTGACTGGAAGACTTACTAGTAACATAAATAGTTGATTAGCACCTTTTTTAAACTTTTAATTTTTTTATTTTAAAGATGTGGTGTACAATTCAGGGTTAGGTATACAAATGTTCATTATGCAGTTACCCTTGTTGATGAGGTGTGCCTCCCCCCTTCCCCAGGCAGATTCCCACTACTGCCAATCCTGCTTCCCCAATCTCCCTCCCGGCAGTTTTCTGCAACTGTAAATCCTTTTCTTGTAGTGTAAATCCTTTTCTTGTACTGTAAATCCTTTTCTTGTATGATAATTGTTCAAGGTCTGCTTATGAGTGAGAACATGTGATAATCAGTTCTTTGTTTCTGTGAAAGATCACTCAGTATTATAGACTCTAAGTCCATCCAGGTTGGTGAAGTTCATGATTTTGTTCTTCTTTATGGCTGCATAATATTCCATCATGTATATGTACCACATTTTTTTTTTTTATCCATTCCTCTTTTGATGGGCAGCATGGTTGGTTCCATGTTCTTGCTACTGTGAATAATGCTAGCACATTGTTTTTACTGTTATGCATTATATACTATATTCATACAACAAAGTAAGAAAGATAAAAGAAAATGTTGCTAAGAAAAGCATATGGAAGAAAAAATAAATTTACTATTCATTAAGTGGAAGTAGATCATCATAAAGGTCTTCAGTCTTGTCTTCAAGTCAAGTAGACTGAAAAGGAGGAGGAGGAAAAGAAGGGGTTAGTCTTGCTATTTTAGAGTTGGCAAAGCAGAATAAAATCCACAATAAGTGAACCTGCACAATTCAAAACCTAGTTGTTCAAGGGCCTACTGTATTTGGTCACTGGAAATCTGGAAGAATTTGTCTATATACCTGCTACATGATTCTTACATGTGTAAGGTTTGGGGAAACAGGGATTTAACCACTGATTAAATTGAATTAGTGACTGTAGAAGTATTCAGGCTTTTAAATTTATTTTTCTCCATATTTTTATATTGAACAATTCAGAATTTAAAGACAATTTGGATGAGTAGTAAAAAGTACAAGTAGATTTCACCTAGATTTTTCAATTGCAAGCATTTTTATATATTTCCATTGTGGATGTTTCTGAACCATCTGAAACAAGTTGTAGACATAATGGCATTTCCTCCTAAAACTTTTGCATGTATCAATAAGAAGGGCATTCTCCTACATAGTCACAATAATATGTCAATGCTACATATTTAATCTTTTTTAACAATATTATTATTCCACAGTTTATATTCACCCAAAAGTGCCTGGTGATATTGTTAAAGTTGAATTTTTAAAGAAAGAATCACACACAACATTTTGCTATCAAGATTCTTCAGTTTTTAATCCTGGAATACAAACCTACGTTTAAATCTTTCATGGCATTGATGTTTTTGAGGAGCCTGGGCTAGTGTAGACTGCTGCACAGTTTTTAAATTTTTT
Organism: Carlito syrichta; assembly: GCF_000164805.1. Taxonomy (NCBI): domain Eukaryota; kingdom Metazoa; phylum Chordata; class Mammalia; order Primates; family Tarsiidae; genus Carlito; species Carlito syrichta. The sequence continues at coordinate 318,268 of NW_007231556.1, read as the reverse complement.
TCGATTGTTTCCTTGTGAAAATATATATTAAACCCATCATTTTGTCAAAATATTATTTATATGTGATGTTGAAAACTCATTATGTAACACCTAGAGTTCTTAATGTCAGTTTTCCCCATTAAAATGGTGTTATGTTGATCTCTTTGCTAATATAATGTCCATAAGATATCTACATTGAAATTTTCCTTTGAATTATCAATCTGATACTCTGTAACTGCAAGGTAATACTTTGAGATTCTGTCCCCTAAAGTACTTTCAGCTGGTGGGTTTTAACATTAATCAGCAACCCCTTTCTTTATTAATTATTCCACTAATAGTTGTAAAAATAGTGCCACTTGCTCTATTATTTTTACACATATATTGGCTAAAATTCTTCTATGCACACATTTTTTCCTACTGCTTCTATTCTTCCAACTTCCTGGGAGTCGCTATTGACTCTGATTTTTTTAAATTCAAAAGCTTATAATTAATTGTCATCAACGTTCTTTCTAATGTTGAAATTTGCTCAAATTTGGCCAGTGTGAAATTCTTCAAACTGGTTCCTGTTTTCTTTTGAAATTACACCATCTGCATATTTGTACTTTCATTTCTTCTGACAAAACAAGATGGTAAGACATATTTTCAATGCCCCCTAAGTAGATTCAGTCATTTTTGTCAGATTCAGTGTGTCCTATTAATGAGGAATGGTATTCTAAAAATCAACATCTGGTCACTGAGTGGGATTACTGTTCCCAGGTTTTTCATTGCACCAAGATGACTTCACATTGATATTTCAAACTCAGACCTAATCCACAATGCCCTTCCTTTGTGTTTAACATTTCATACTGGTATCTTTTTTCTTTTATAATTAGAACTCTAATTTCTATCAGCATCAATATATTTTCTCTGTTCTCCATTAGCTCCAGTAATTCAGAAAACAAATACTAGAATTTTACTACACAAGAACTATTAAAAAAATGTATTCAATGAAGTTAAAAAATCTTCAGTACTTTTTATTTTACAATATATTATACAGAGGATACACAGAGTACATAAGAGATTATGTATCCCAAATGTTATTGACTTTATTATTTTTTTAGTGTAGATATATATCAAGTCTATGATGCTACTGATTTTCTGTTATGTTTTTATCCAATTCTAAGTATTTTCGTATTTTTTTAATTATATAAAATTTTAATACAATCCTGTATTAAACATATACATATATATGTATTGGTAATTTAATATAATAGATTATATTTATATGCATATTTATCTATCTGGAGAGAAAAAGAAAGGATTAGAGAGAGAGCAAAATTTTAAAGTTGCTTTTATCTGTATTACTTATGCCCAAGTCTAACACATTCTCTCTATAATTAACTTTCTAAAACTGCTTTTTTGCAAAAGAAACTTATCTATCTATAATCAATTATATATTCATTTCATCTATCTATTCTCATATTATTTACTTTTTATACAACAGAGACACATACTAGTTAGAGCGTTTTTTGGTGTATTGTTTTTTTTATTCAAGATCCTGAATATCACTGCACATCTGTTCACTGAACTCCTCCTCACTGCATTTGTATGACTGTTTAGTGCTTCATTTTGTACATCTATTTTAGGTTATTAAACCAGTCTTCTACTGGATTTTTAGTTTACTTCTAATATTTTTACATTGAAAAAACCACAATAAAGGGCCTTGTGGGTTTGTTTCTGGATAGATATCAGCAAGGTAGTGGGATAGGACCTACCAGTGCTTATCTCCCCACAGAAACATCAATTTGAAGAAAACACCCAAAAATGAACACCCAAAAATGCTTTCACAAGAGCTGAGGAAACCAGGTGAGAGATTACACACCTCAATGTAACAAAGAAGTAAGAAAAGACACATTAAAAATTATTTGCTGGAATCTACAGTTTAAAAGTGTGACACTGAATCGGATAGAATGCAGCTTCTGTGAAACTGGGATTCAGATACCTACCAGACTGCATATTCCCCTGATTCTAGTCCATGTAAGATTTTCAACCCTATGTGTTCCAAAATTTTGTTATGGTCCCAGCAAAAGAGTCCTTTTTCTATTAGGGCACATGTGCAATGGCTAAATAGCATATTTGCTTTTTCCATTCATGTAACTTCAGAAGGGGATCTCTGCCTTAATTTTGTCCTGTTCAAGTATTGGCAAGAGATTGCTGTGATTTCTCCCTTATTCTCTGCCTCCACTGCCAAATGACTGATTTACTGCAGATTTTGAGAATTCTCCCTTAGCTATCTTACGGTTATTTTATCTTCATTGTGTGTACTCAAGCACATAAAATCCTCACTAACTAACAGCTGGGAATAATTCTGTTTCCTTCTGTTGATTCTGTCCCGAATGAGGTTGATCTAACAGGTAAGGTTAATCCATTCTGTCGGAGGTATACATTGTTACTGGTGCCTACCTTGCCAGCCAGGCAAGGGAAACAAAAGAGACAGTTTATGGATAGGCAGGCAACCTGGGACATGCTCATGGCAAGCTTTTCTCTCATGGAACACAGTCAGTTGATTTTTTCCTATCATTCCTTTCAGGATGTTTCTTTAAAAAAATTTTTTTCTTTTTAAGTTTTCAGGTGTTTTAATTTCACTAAGTACGTGAAGGACTTGAAATTTGAAGTATTTATCTCCATTTCCTGATTGTATGACAATTACCTTACTGCCAGGGAACCAACTGACAAATAAATAAACATTGGCAGAGAGAAATATGGATTGGCCATCACTACCTCCACAATCCTAGAGGGGTCTGCTGTGGTGTTATCTAACGCACAAATATGTAATTATATTCTTTCTATTTTGATCTCTTTACTTGGCAAACTGGCTGTGGTGATTAACATTTATCTGTTTCTTGCCAAAAACTACAGTGGCATGTTTGGATACATGATCTCAGTTGCATAGTCATTTACAATTTATTTCTGTATGCCATATCATAGAGCAAATTTCTTCTAGGAACTTGAATGCCAGGAATAAAGATGGCATAATGAAGCTTTATTTACAGCCATTTAGAAATGAAGAATTAGATCTCTGTGAAGTATATTTTTAGAAAGGGAAAAAATAGTTGGTGTTTATACTCTTTTCTTACTTCAAATTTAATGTATGTTTATGAAAAATATAACTTTGAAAAAGGAAAATTAAAATGACTATTCTATCATTACTAAATATTATCTATTTTAGCTTTCTGCCAGAAATATTTTTCTCCCCTAACTGACTAATTTTCTCTCTATCCTATCCTTATTTCCTCAAACAATTTCATATTCATGTGGAAAATCATGTGCGTATAATTTATTAATCATCTCAAATTTAGTAACCGAATGGGTCAGGAATAGAAAGATCATTCTGAAGAACAAAATTTGAAGACAAACGCTACCAGATTAAAAATATACACTATAGAGTGGCAATAATTAAGATCATTGATGTGTGGAAAGACAAATAGACCTGTTGAGAGTTCAGTGTTAGACCCAAGCTGACATGGTTATTTGATTTACAAGAAATGGTACCATGATTTAATGAGGAAGCACTACTCTATTCAATGAAACCATTGTATATCCATATTAGATAAATGTTGCCTAGGGGTGGGGAAAGCATGGCAGAAACTTCAGAACAGGTGGCAATATTCTATATCTTAAATAATGAATATACTAGCATATTAATTTGGTACAAATTTTGATTTGGTAAGAATGTATTAGGTTACATACTTAGTATTTTGCATTTTATAACAGTTATACTTCAATAAAAAGGTAAAAATGAGTTGATAAGAACAAAATAACATGACAGGTGACTAACTGGGAAATATTTATTATATATGACTTGCATATATACATATATCTCAATTAAATTATATCCATTACATAATTAAACTGTTATGCCTTACTATTTCCAATAGACAATTAAGGAAAGAAGACATAAAATTGTATGCTTGCAAGATATGAGGTCATTAGAAACCAAAAGTACGCAAATTCAAATGAGATACATTTTAAGATCAAATTGCCAAAAACTTGTGAAACTAACACTCACTAATGATTTTCAAAGGAGGGATGAATATAGTAAATACACTATATGCTATACATGAAGTAGTTTGAACATAGACTATACTATAGGAAGGAGTGACATTTTATGTACTATTTTTGAGGGCAATTTGGCTAGAAATTAAAATAATCAGATACCTGCATACTATTTACATACCAATTTCACTTTAAGAAATCAATTTGAAGAATTCAAGCAGTAATATAAACCAAATTTTAATGAGTTTTTGTTACACTCATAATTCAATATAAATGTTGAACAAAAATGATTTTAAAAGTTATAACATGTATATTTAATAAAATATATTGAAACCATGTGATATGTGAATTAAAAATAAGAAGTACTGTTTAGATAAAGGTGTTACTCAATATATTTATATACATTTAGTTTATACTGATTGGTATTAAAATTTGTGATTCTTTTACAAAACTAGTTTTAGAATCATTCATTAAAAAAGAAGACCTGAATATACTTTTGGATGTGTTATGGTAGAATTGTGTATCTTTGATACTCCTTTATCCCTAAAGAAAGAACACTGAAGTTCAGTTTCAATTTATAATACAAGAGGACTTTGATCCTAATCATTCCATAATAAAATATTAACTACTGAAAGAACCAAAGAATAAACTGAACATTCAAGTCACTAAAGCCCTCATTAAGATAATGCTATATAGAGATTTGGATATTTAGAACAGAATGATTCTTAGATAACAATATCATATCCAACCACTACAAGACAGAGTTAAACAGAAGTCCTAAAAACAGCTAACAGCACAGACCAAAGTTGCAAAGCAAATTTGTAATATAAATGGGTCATGAAATGTGGTTTCTTGACATCAGCATATGCAAAGAATGTGCTTATAATTTCTGAAATGTGCATTGTTTTTGAATTAACACTGCACTTACTATCAAGATTCAGATTGTTTCCGAAAAAATGGAGAACAGCAGCTATAAGTGATAAAGATTTAATTACTGTGTCAGTTGAGAAAATGCAATTGTCTTTTGCGTGCTCTGGTAAAGTGTGCAGTACTTCTGAATCAAGGTTTCCACAAATTGTGTAATCTTTAGACAAGTCACTTAATCATTCTGCTTTTCTTTCTTCCTTTCATAAAAGCAATCCATTTATGGATTCTAACACTTTCCCCTAAGTAAGGATTCATAAAACAAAGCCTGTAAAACACATAAAATAATGTAAGCAATATTAGCTCTTAAAATTTATTTTAGCTTCCCCTTGCGCTGTTGCTTTTTTATCACTTAATATATCCTCTTTCGTATATTTGCCATAGATTTTCAGTGATAAATATGGTTTATTCTTTAATTGCTCTTTGAATTATATTATGGGAAGCTCTGAAGAACAAGTGGCCCCTTTTTATAATCTTCAGATAAAGTAAACTAGATGCATATGAGTTACTTGTGAAGAAGTTTACAATTCAGATTCTGTAGGCTCCATGTTCCTTCATTTTTATCAGATTTTCTCATGATGCTGATATTGCTGCAGACTATACTTAGAATATTGATATTGTAGAGGAAATTATTTATATACAGATTAGTGCTCTACAGTATATGTGACTGAGGATTTTTTTGGGGGAAGAGGGGTTTTATTTCCCTATTTAATAACTAAAGTAAGATATTTCCTTGGGCATAATTATTATCTACTCTTTATAATCTGCCTGTTTTTAATGGCTTTATATCAAAAAGAATTTATGGGAATGCATATTTACCTATATAATAGAAAAATCTTTAAGTGAATACATGAACAAATTTGGGAAAGAGAAAAAAATGAAAGTTTGGAAAAAGAGGAGGAAATAAATGGTAAGTTTAGTATCTAGAAATGTATGCTTTATTTTGTAGAAGTCATTAAAAGAGTTAAAGAATTATTTAGTTACTTAATTCATTGAAACTCATGACGCACTGTTAAGGGATGATTTGGTCAGGAGAAACTTAGCTATTTCTGTCTCCTACAATCAGAGAGAAGATGCTTCCATGAATTTATATCAAGAAGAAATTTAGTGGCTCGTCAACATTATCAATAACCCTATTCTCACCTGAAAAAAAGTAATGACTGTTTCAGAATTTTTCTTAAAAGTTCCCTCTCTGTATGTTGATGAAAAAATTCCAAAGTTGTTCAGTAAATGTCCAAATAATTTAGTCCAGGTGCAAAATCTCTGATGAAATGTCTTGATGTAAGCATGTTGCACTGATTCACTTTCTTGCATACAAAAACATCCTCAAAATCACAGTGGCTTAGAAAAAAATTTTTAACTTTTTTTTCATGCCAGCAGCTGTTTGGCTTTTCTTGGCTTTTTTTTTTTTAGTACTTTTCCATATGCCTTTTAATTCCAGAATCCAAGTGGAAAAAGGTGACTTGGTTTGTGATGCACCTTTTCTCCAGAGGGGAAATGCAAGAGGCTGAATGCAAGAGGCTGAATGCAATAGCTTTATTTTAAGTATGACTGAAAATACTACAAGGAAAGCCCACTAAAAATTCCTGGATTAAAGTAAGTTACTTGCCAAAACTCAATAAATATTGGTGGTCATGCATACTTCTACTGGGGCCAAGTTTGGGGGGTAGAATAAATGTCTGTGACTAATACAAATTACTGTAGGTAAACTCTAGCATACTTACAATACTAAAAAAAGAGAGAGAACAATTATAATCTTCCCAAATACTCTGAGCTTTTGATTAATATTTAAGAGCAAGTTTTGATGGTGCATTTTCCAACAAGTATTTGGAATACAGATAGTCTCATGTGATGTTTAAGGGAATGACACGTGCTAGAAAGTGGTTGCAACATTATAGCATTTTGACTCCAGAAATTATATTCCACGTTCTTAAAAATAATTCATTAAGTGAGTAAGAGGGACTTTTTAAAAGAATTAAATGAGAAGGCCTGACTCGTTGGCTCATCCTGTAATCACAGCACTTTGGGAGGCCCAGGCGAGTGGACTCCTGAGCCCGCGGGTTCAAGACCCACCTGGGCAATTTGGCGAAACCGCGTCTCTGCAATAACCCAAAAACTAGCTGGGCATGGTAGTGTGCGCCTGTAGTTCTGGCTACTTGGAAGGCTGAGGCAGAAGGATCATCAGAGCCCAGCAAGTCGAGGCTGCGGTGGCTGGGAGCATGCCACTGCACTCCAGTCTAGGCGACAGAGTGAGACTTCAACTCAAAAAAAAAAAAAAAAAAAAAGAATTAAATGAGAAAACATACATAAAGACAAAATAACAATGTATCATCATTACTATTTTGATTTTATAATGCTGTCACCTGAAATTAGGGTTGATGTTACCTAAGTCATATTAATTAACCTAGATCACAAAATATTTATTCTATTAAAAAATCCATATTAAAAATAAAATATATAAAAAGCACAATAAACCAACCAGAAAATACCAGTTATATAATGTATTTAAATAAATGTCATCTGACATTCTTCAAAAATAATACATAATTTTCACCTGAAGTCAATTAATGTTACACTGATCTAAAAAATTAACTGGATAGCAATACAAATATGCATTAAAATACAATTATTCAAATGAAAAGTTCTTTTATTTTTTATAAAGACGTGGGATACAATTAAGGGTTAGTATATAAACACCGATCATGTAGGTACCCTTGTTGATGAGGTATGCCCTCCCTCACCTAGCAGTTTCCCTCAACTGCCAGTCCCACCCCCTCTCCCCTGACAGTTTTCCACGACTGCCAATTGCTTTCTTATAGCATTATAATTGTTCAAGGTCACCTTATGAGTGAGAACTTATGAAACTCAGTTCTTTGTTTCTGGAATAAATAAAAATATGCATTGAAATACAATTATTCAAATGAATTCTAAAGTTCTTATAAACTGCAGAGACTTTGATGTAATCATATATACTGGTCAAATATTTGATCTTCAGAATATGTAAACATTACAGTTTTTGTAGGATTTATCTTACCATTGAGAATAACGTGAACATCACTTGTATTTTGTAGGACAGGCTTAATTTTATGTCCCTCTCTGCACTTGATCCTAGAATACAAAATACTTTAATAAAATAGTACTGAATAATGAAATAGTAATACATAGTACTGAAATTACCCTTGAAGCCCTGATTGGTACCCGGGTATTTTTCAGAGTTGTGAGTGTATATAGTAACACATACTTGTAATTAAAAAAGAAATCTATGTTTCAAAATATCATTCTTAATGATGAGTTTGAATTGCATCTGTCTGTCAGTCATAAAACAAAAGATTAGTTTGTCTTATTTTTCTCATACTAGTGTAGATTTGGGTAGTCTAGGGAATGGTATAGGGTACCAACAATGCCATCAAGAACTAAAGACTTTAGTGAAAAGGTGTATGTATCAATCAAGGTTCTCCAGAGAAACAGAATAAATAGAAAATAATATACATGTACTATAAGGAATGGGTCCACATGATTATAGAGACTGACAAGTCCAAATCTGGGCTTGGGTTCAGATGAAGTTTGAGAGTAGACTGCTGAATAATTGTTTTCTTTCTAGGGGAAAGGTCAGTCTTTTTGTCCTACTGAGAACTTCAACGAATTATATGAGCCCCATTCACAATATGGAGGCAGTCTGTTTTACTCTACCAATTAAAATGTTAATCTCATCCAAAGCATCCTTGTGGAAACACCAAGAATAATGTTTGACCAAACGTTTCGTCACATATGTGGATACTTTGTGACCCAATTTATGTAAATTGATACATATAAAATTAAACATCACTAAAGGGAAAAAGACAAAGTGCATGTGTGCTGATTCTCAAGTATTTCCAGAGACTTTGTGAGAAAGGAATCAGATTTTTAATCCCACTGACAGAACCCTATCACATGGCCAAACCTAGTTGTATGGCACCTAAGGGAATTGAGTATTTTAGCTAAACACATTGCAATGTAAAATAAAATCTTGGGTGAGTAAAATAGTAGAGTCTCACTCACTCTGATTTTCAGAGTGTCATTAGTCTATAAAGCATGGATTAACATATTCTATAAATCAGATACCTAGAAAATAAATATTCCTCTATTTTTTTTTAGATTGTGAATCTTTGAGTCACTATTTAAGAGAATTTGATTAAAAATTCAACATAAGAAAGAGAAAAGGTCAGGTAGGATGCAAATGTAATGAGCTAGACAGACTTTTATTTCCATATAAATTTACTTCATCTAGGATAACCAGCAGTTCCTATTCAGGTCAGGAGAAACTTAAAAGGGCAATTGCATTGTTGTAATTACCATGTCTGACAAATATATGACTTGTGCAATTAATTAAGTTTTCACTTACCTTTCTTCATACAAGCCAGAATGGGTTATACAATTTCCTTTCTTATATATGTACACATTTAAAAATGTACACATCATATTAATTCAGAAATCTATCTTCCCATGTTAATTAAAATCTGAGACAGATATCTGGAAGATTAATATTCAGTTTTCCTGGATTTTGAGTAAATATTAATATGGAGATTATCTAGACTTACATATAAGTACATACAAGTGTGTAATTCAAAAACTAGTATCTAGTTGTCTCTTTACCTCCTAATTTAAAAAGAGCACATGAATGTAAAACTTCTATGGAGCAACATCTTCTGGTGATGAATATAATTTCAAACAGATGGTAGGAAAGAACAGTGCTTCTGTTAACATTTTGAAATACCAGCCGGGCTTGGTGGCTCAGCCTGTAATCCCAGCACTTTGGGAGGCTGAGGTGAGAGGATTCCCTGAGCCTGAAGATTCGAGATCTGCCTGGGCAACTTGGAGAGACCTCATCTCTACAATAAATCAAAAATTAGCTGGGCGTGGTATCGCGTGCCTGTAGTGCCAGTTACTTGGAAGACCGAGTCGGAAGGATGGCCAGAGCCCAGTAGGTCGAGGCTGCAGTGGCCGGGAGTGGCCACTGCCCTCCAGTCTGGGTGACAGAGTGAGACTCCAACTCAAAAAAAAAAAAAAAAAAGGAGGAGAAATACCACAGATAAATTGACCCAGTTAAAATTTTATTCAAATAATAGGAAAGAATATCATTGTGTTTTAGTAAACAAGTTACCTGTTAATACATTCCAGTTGTGAAAGGAAATGCAAAGTTGAAGGCACTTTTACCCACCTTCTCAAGTCCAAGTTCCCCGCATTGCCTTTGGCCTACCTGTCAAGAGTAAAGTGTGCATGATTTCAAAATCCTTTTAGTGTTTATACGTCCACGTGTGCATATACATATGCCACTTTTGTGTCCTTTCATAAGAATGTGATTAAATAAACCATTATGTTTTCTCTTAGAAATTAGACTGAATTAGAGTACACTAAATTAGATTAGATTGAGATTAAATTGGAGAAACTGAGTTTTTCATAAATGTTCATTTAAAACACTTCTACTTACTCAATTTATAGCAATTTTGTACTTATAACACTATGTAATATAATTTATTTAGCCTTTACTCAATGACAAAAGGTATTTTAAAAAATGTATTAGTTTTTATTTTCCTTGTCAGATTATTAATGTGCTGGCATTGTAGCAAGGTTCAAGGGTCGCTTGTCTTACAGATGTGCATGAACAACCAATTATCACACTTATGAACTACAAAAGGATTTTTTTTTACAATGCTGTCTATTTACAGCATTGTAATATAATGCTGTAAAAATTATCATAGCCTGACTAAACATTGACAAATTGTATCTAATGTAAATTTAATTAGCAGTTAGAGATACACTTTTTTAATATTTAACTAGCTGTCTAGTTTTCTTTCTTGTAAATTGTTTATTTAATATTTTTTGTGATCTTAGAGTTTGTGTCTATTTTTTGTTATATTTAGGAAGTGTTTATGTATTCTTTGTGTTAAACTTCACAATTTTTTATATGATAATATGTTTTTCCTCAGGTACTGACTTTTCTTTTTAATTTCTTTTATGTCTCTAATTAAAGACTGAATTATAATATAGTTAAAATACTCAAAGTTTCCGTTATAGTTTGAGGTTCTTGAAGGTTTTTTAGGAAATAATTCCATACTTAGAGGTTATTAAATTGGTTCTTGTATAAACACTCTGGGAGGTATTTTTTCACCTTTATGACATATTGTCTTAATTTTTTCTGACTATGATGTGAGATGGCTGTCCAATTTTGTTTTACCTCATTTTTTTTATTATGTATAATGCCTTATCTGATTACTTTTATTGAATAATGTATTATTTCTCAAGTTATGTGTAACATGTTCTCAGATATTAAATTTTTATTCATACATGGATCTGTTTCTGGCTGCTATTTTTGTGCTGTTAATTTGCTTTTCTATCTTTACATTACCCATGCAGAAATATATTACTGGAGTAGTACTTTAATTTGTAATGTCTTATAATAAGTTATGACATCAGACAGACAACCCCTCTCACACATGCACAAATCTATTACACTATTTCTCAAATTATTACAGCCTATGCTTGGCGCTTTTCTCTTCTGTACACATTTTATGATTAGCCCTTTAAGTTATATTAAAAAAATACCCTGAATTGTACCCCATACTTTTAAAACAAACAAACAAAAAAATAGCCACACACAAAATGAAATACCTTGGCATCTTCCTCACCAAAGAAGTGAAAGACCTTTACAATGAAAACTACAAAACACTGCTCAAAGAAATCCAAGAAAACGCAAACAAATAGAAAAATATTCCACACTCATGGATTGGAAGAATTAACATTATTAAGATGTTCAATCTACCAAAGGCAATCTACAGATTTAACACAATCCCTATTAAATTACCGACATTATTCTTCTCAGACCTGGAAGTGAAAATACAGAAATACATATGGAAACATAAAAGACCACATGTAGCCAAAACCACCCTTAGTAAAAGAAACAAAGTGGGAGGTATCACACTTCCAGATTTCAAACTCTACTATAAAGCTACAATAATCAAAACAGCCTGATATTGGTACAAGAATAGGCATATAGACCAATGGAACAGGATAGAGATTTCAGAAGCCAAACCTCAATTCCTTAACCAACTCATCTTTGACAAAGGCTCCACCAACAACCAATGAGGAGAGGAGGGCCTATTCTGTAAATGGTGCTGGGAAAACTGGCTGACCACATGCAGAAGACTGAAACAGGACCCCTACCCATCACCATACACAAAAATCAACTCTAAATGGATCAAAGACCTAAATGTAAAACCTCAAACTATAAGAATCTTAGAAGAAAATGCAGGAAACACCCTTATGAAAATTGGAATAAGCAATCAATTCCTGATTAACTCTCCAAAAGTGAATGCCATAAAAGATAAGATAGACAAGTGGAACCTCATCAAACTGAAAGCTTCTGCAAAGCAAAAGAAACCATCAAAAGAGTGGGGAGACAGTCCACAGATTGGAAAAAAATATTTGCCATCTCTTAACCTGACAAATGCCTAACATCCAGGATCTACAAGGAACTCAAATTTGCTGAAAGGAAAAAAAAAGGCAACCTTATTTAAAAATGGGCAAAAGATATGAATAGACACTTCTCAGAAGAAGACATATGAGCAGCCAACAGATAACATGAAAAAATGCTCAGCCTCACTAATCACCAAATAAGTGAAAATTAAAACTGCACTGAGATACTACTTATTTCCAGTCAAGATGGCCATCATCAATAAAACAAACAAACAAACAAACAAAAAATCAGATGTTGGAGAGGATGTGGGGAAAAGAGAACACCTTATATTGTAGGTAGGAATATAAACTAGTACAACCTCTGTGGAAAACAGTGTGGCAATACCTAAAAGATCTAAAAATAGTCCTTCCATACAACCCAGCAATCCCCCTTCTGAGAATATAGCCAGAGGAACTAAAATCCCTCTATAATAAAGATATCTACACACTCACATTTATTGTAGCATTATTCACAATAGCAAAAACATGGAGCCAACCATGCTGCCCATTGAAAGTGGATGAGATTGAAAAAATGTGGTACATTTACACAATGGAATATTATGCAGCCATAAAGAAAAACAAAATTATGAACTTTGCAGCAACTTGGATGGAATTAAAGTCTATAATACTCAGTGATTTATCACAGAAACAAAGATCTGAGTATCACAGATACTCACTTATAAGTGGACTCTGAACATTTACGATAATACTATAAGAAAGGAATTGGCAGTAGTGGGAAACAGCTAGGGGAGGAGGGGGGACACATAACATCAATAAGCGTACCCACATTTTACCTGTATGATGACCTAACCCTCATTTGAACTCCACATTTTTATTTTTATTTATTTATTTATTTATTTATCTTTCTTTTTATTACAAAGGTGTGGAGTACAATTCAGGGTTAGGTATACAAAAGTTGATTATACAGGTACTCTTGCTGATGAAGTATACCCCTTCCTCCCCTAGCAGTTTCCCTTAACTGCCAATCCCGTTCCCCCACCCTTGACAGTTTCCCACTACTGTCAATCTCTTTCTTATAGTATTATAATTGTTCAAGTGCTTATGAGTGAGAATGTATGGTACTCTGTTCTTTGTTTCTGTGATAGATCACTGAGTATGATAGACTACAAATCCATCCAAGTTGCTGCAAAGTTCATATGTTTGTCCTTCTTTATGGTTGCATAATAT
>NW_007231556.1:198708-304631 GCF_000164805.1 Carlito syrichta | reverse complement strand
GTTGCATAATATTCCATTGTGTATATGTACCACATTTTTTAATCCAGTCCAGCTTTGATGGGCAGCATGGTTGGTTCTATGTCTTTGCTATTGTGAACAGAGTTGCAACAAACATATGTATGCAGTTATCTTTTTTGTAGAATGGCTTGAGTTCTTCTGGATATTTTCCCAATAGGGGAATTCTTGGGTCATATGCAAGGTCAATTTCTAGTTCTTTCAGAAATCACCACACTGTCTTCAACAGAGGTTGCACTAGTTTGCATTCCCACCAGCTGTGTAGAAGTGTTCCTTTTTCTTCACATTCGGCTCAGCATCTGTTGTTGCTTGCTTTATTAATGATGGCCATTCTTACAGGGGCTAGGTGATATCTCAGTGTGGTTCTGATGATGAGTGAGGTTGAGCACTTTTTCATGTGTCTGTTGACTGCCTGTATATCTTCTTTTGGGAAGTGTCTATTCATGTCCTTTGCCCACTTTTTAAAGGAGCTGTTTGTTTTTTTCCTTTCAGTGTGTTTGAGTCTCTTGTAGACCCTAGATGTTAGGCCTTTGTCAGATATACAGTTGGCAAATATTTTTTCCCACTCCATGGGCTATCTCTCTGCTCTCTTGATGGTTTCCTTTGCTTTGTGGAAGCTTGTTAGTTTGATGAGGTCCCACTTGTCTATCTTATTTCTTAACGTATTGGACTTTAGAGTTCTGAATAGGAATTGTGAACCCCACATTTTAAAAATAAAATAAGTACAATAAAATAAAATAAAAAACAATAAAAACCTAATTATAAAATGTAAAAAAACAAATTATATAAAAAATTCTATTGAGTTAGTTTTTAGAATTATGTTAAATATAAAGATTATTTTGAGTCAATGTTTTCAAATTTGTGAGTTAAATAAAATATTCAAATGTTATACAAGGAGGACTCCAAAACTAGAATTTATTAATTTAAAAAATGTATATTTATGCTTATATGTTTAAACTTCAGTCACTTTAAATCATCTCTGCTTGATGTAATACACCTGTCAAGATGTTTTTTCTACTGCTCAAAACAATTTTTGAATGAATCCATTTTGATGTCTTTTAGTGCTTCTGCTGTTTTTTGTTTCACCTCTTCCATATGGGCAAAATGATTTTCCTTTGAGGAAGTTTTTTATCAGGAAAACAAAGAAACAAAAAGTCTCTGGGGTGAGATCAGGTGAGTAGGGGGGTTGGGCAATGGAGGTAGGCCTATTTTGGTCAAAAACTGCTAAACAGTCAGCGTGGTGTGGACAGGTGCATTGTAATGATGGAAAAACTGGTCACCTGCTTGTTGCAACTCGAGATGCTTCTTCTATAAATCCTTATACAAGCCTCTCAAAACTTCCAGATAAAAAACTTTGGTTGACAGTTTTTTTGGAGGAACAAATTCTGAGTGTCCTACAAGGGGCCTACCCTCAAAAGGTAATTCTGGTTTCAGGGGAGTTTCCCTCTTTTTATCTGTGTGCATATATTTATTTATGTGTACCTACTATTTTTCCTAAAATTATTTCTTATTTCTTAATAGAGTCATGTTTAGCACTTTAAATATTTATGCTGTTATAAATAATGTATTTCATTACATTTAAAAAATATCTTGCAAATAATTGATAGTGCCTATTTATTTTCTATTTAAAAGACTATTTCCCTTGGCCGGGTACAATGGTTCAAGCCTATAATCCCAGCACTTAGGGAGTCTGAGGCAAGAGAATTGCCTGAACTCAGGGGTTCGAGACCAGCTGGAGCAACTTGGTGAGACCTTGTCTTTAAAATAAATAAATAAATAAATAAATAAATAAATAAGCCAGGCATGGTAGCGTATGACTGTAGATCCAGCTATTTGGAAGGCTGAGGCGGGGTGGAAGCTTCACCTGAGCCCAGCAGGTCGATGCTGAGAGGCCGTGAGAGTGAAACTCCAACTCAAAAAAACAAAAAAGACTGACTATTTCCCTTTTAATTTTAATAATATGTGTATAAGTTTTTAAGGTGATTTTTGGTAGAAAATTAACTCCAAAATAACAATAGTATTATCGTATAAATATTAACAAATGTTAACTGAATTGAATATAAAATTAATAATTTAATAACCTCAAATAAATGTTCTTTCTACATTAGCTAGGATGCCCAGTTCAATTTTAAATGAAGGCAGAGCTAATTTTTTCTAGAAGAAAAGGATTAGTAAAGTTCTATGCTTTTCTCTTCCTTCAGGGATGCTGTATAATTTGACCACTTGACTTTGGTTAAACTTTTCTTGCAATGCTAACTCAAGTAATGTATTGGATAGTAACTGAGTCCAGATTCATGATAATATATTTAATATTACTATGTACCAACTATATATCATAACCTCATTTTTAAAATAATCACTAGGTGGTATTGATTCAGATTTAACGTCCAGTGAATTTCACTTATCTTAAATTATTCAATTTTGTGATTAGGGTTAATAATTTAATAGATGATACAATTTAATGGTGGGAAATATCTGAGTTAAATACCTGTCATGACTTTGTGGAGGGAGTCAGCATCTAACTACCTAGAATTTAAATGTAATTAAGTGACTACTTTCAGAAATTAGTGAAGGTGTACTACAATCAGTTTAAGAAGAGAAAGCCAATTGCCAACCCTCTCACCTTCAGAAAATCGGACAAACCTCTAAAGTGGTTCACTAGTATGCCACCTCAAACCATATGCTTCTGACCTAAATAATGATAGAAACTTTGAAAGAGAAGGCTTTTGTCATGCTTAGGCCCATACTGGGATTATTTGTTAGAGGATAAGATATCATACCAGGAACTGTATCTAACTTTCTATTATAGTTTTCAAGAATGACTTTAATGATGAAAAAAAATGTTAGAGACATTCAAAAGAAGATGAATGTCCAGTAGATAAAATAATAATAATAAAAGAAAAATAAACAAGATCAACTAAGCCAGAAGAAATTGCTCAGGTGCTGGGGGAAAAAAAGAAAAATAGAGGCATTTAAAGTACTTCTGAAAATTATCTGGTGGTACTTTATTGCTAATTAGGTGAAAAGAAATATCCTTCCTTATTTGAGAAAACTACCTCTTGTAAAAAGATTCCATTTATCCCAGTTTGGATGAATTTAAATTCATCAAGTCAAAGAAAATTGGGGCAAATTACAGTAGCATTCTAAATTTTTGCATCTGTTAAATTGGTAGAAGAAACAGATACAGATATAAGGATTGGGATGCCATGTCTTGCCTCTAGAAGAAATCAAAAGCCAAAGCACCGAAGTTGAATGGCCTGATGGTGGTAAAAAATATCTTTTGGCAAATATTAGATTCTGGTGTCCAGTGAACTATAGTCCCTGCTTGAGAACAGGAGAGTAATATCAGTGGGCTGGAACATAAAAGGTAGACAGAGACTGTGGTAGGAAGTATGAGGATTTTGCTGAGACCTAAATTAGAAAGCAATAATTTTTTAAAATGCTATATAGTTTCATTAACTACAGCTGAATGCATACTTAAAATAAATGGATGTGATGAAAGTGCTCAAATGTTAGGCAAATTTATTTTCTATGCAATTTTAATTTGTCACTTAAATGGGAATCTTTAGAATTGTCCTAACTCATTCCATTAGCAAATATTAAGCAGTAACAAATGAACAGAAGTTAACAAAAAATTTTGACTCTATTGAAAAAGAAGTGATGAAAATAGAAGTACTCACTTGCTGTGAGTACTAATTTGCTATGAGGACCTGGTGGATTCTACAAACTAAATGTTAACTCTAAAGACTTGAACAAAGTAATTTCTTTGATGGCTTTATCAAGGCAGATGGTGCTTTCACTACCAAAAACAAAAAACAAAAAAACCCATGGCTCAAAATGACTTTAATACTTTGAGAGACTTAGCTAATTATTTCCTTGTCACTGTTAATAGAAAAGGAAAACAGACACAATTTGTTTTTCATAGGCACAACTACAAAATAGATTGACTGTCTTCCCTGAGAAGATATAAATTCTCAATTGTACTGCAATTACCTGGTGAGATAACATTTTGTTATGATTCATCATCAAAGCAACTTAATTTATGACATTGATGATATCATGGAGAAAGCCAAAGATATGTGAGAATTACTACAGCATACATTACTAGGTAATGTTGGTTTATTTGGTCAAATAAAATAAGGGGCCAACTAGTCAGGTAAATTCTTAGGTGTAACTTGACTAGGGAAACAAGAGACATTCTATAGACAGTAGGAGATAAATTACTATCTTTTGACCATTGCTTTGCTAAACTCTGGTCTGGCCACATGGCTCCTTGAGCTATGGTAGCCATGTTTTCCTAACTTTGCCCACCTCTTCTACCTTGGGGAGGTGAATCTCTTCTTTCTGTCCCTCTAATTTCTAAATAAACTATATCTTCCAGTCTAAAAATAATTACTATCTTTACCAAACCCTACCACTGAGAAAGAAGCACAATGCCTTATGAGATTATTTGCATATGAAAGACACGTATACCTCATGAGTATTTTCTTGGCTACTATATACCAAATGAACAGAGCCAAGTATGAATTTAAATGAGGCCAAGAATAAAAGTTATTGCAGAAAACTGCAACTCAGGCAATACTATAAAAACACATAATTTCATTAATGACAGTCAATGAGAAACATCCTTTGCTATACTTATTAGATATTCACATGAATTTGATGAACAATATGTTCACATTTTTTACCCATTTATGAATTGGGTTGTTTGTTTTCTTATTGCTGAGTTTTGGGTTTTCTCTTCCTTTTGTGATTGATTTATTATAAAATTGTGGGGTACAGTAAGGTTTTGCTATATAAATAGGCTGCATGCAGGTGAAGTTTGGGCTTCTAGGTGGCCCTACTCCCCTGGTAGTGGACCAGGTACCCTTTGTGTTATCTCATGTCCCCCAACCCTCCTATTTCCCTCTCTTCCCTGACAGTGCCCAGCAATTGCCTATCCTGCTGTTGTGCTAATGTGAATAGTGTTCAGGGTCCACTTATGACTGAGAACATGTAGAATTCAGTTCTTTTTTTCTGAGATAGTTCACTTAGTACGATGGTCTCCAACTGCATCCAAGTTCCTGTGAAGACTATGGTTTTGTTCTTCTTTATGATTTTATTGTACTACATTGCTTTAATGTACCACATTTTGTTTATCCAGTCCACTTTCAATGGACAGCATGGTTGGTTTTATGTTTTTGCTATTGTGAATAGTGAAGCAATACTCATGCATGTAAGGGTATCTTTTTTTGTAGAGTGATTTATGTGCCTCTAAGTATAGTCCCAGGAGACGAATTGCTAGATCACATGGAAGATCAATTTTTAGTTATTTTAGAAATCATATTACTTTCCGTAGAGGTTGAACTAGTTTACATTCCCACCAACAATGCAGAAGTATTCCTTTTTTTCTTCAGTTGGATCAGCACCTATTGTCTTTTGACATTAATGGTAGCCATCCTTACCAGAGTTAAGTAGTATTTCATTGTAGTTTTGATTTTGCATTTTTCTGATGATTAGTTAGGCTGAGCATTTTTTCATGTGTCTGTTGGCTACTTGTAGGTCATCTTTTGAGAAGTGTCAAAGAACAAGTCCACTTTGGCTTTTCACATTCTATCATCTTAACATTTTGCATTAACCTTTTGTTGTCAAATTACAGTCACAGATATCCCACCTCAAAAAAAGCAAGTTACTAAGTGAAAGTATATAAACTCATACCAGTAAAACGAGTTCCTAATTTCTTCCTGAGATACAGGATCATGACCTATAATTGTCTTATTACAGGATAGAAATGTGATAAATTGATAAGTATTTTGGCCACTAGGTCCAAAGCTGGTTTTTCATTTTCTTTCATGATTTGGGAACAAAGATGAGCCAGACAGAAACAAAATGTGAATACTTGAGACTTCTTCCCAACACTCCAAGTTTATGTTTTATGATGTGGCATTATTATTATACATTTTGAAGTTTTATAATTTTTCATAGATTTATATTCTAACGATTAAAAGCAAAAATAAACTGCTTTTAATTAGGAGAGTTATCTTTTTATTTTATCAGCTCAAGTAATGAGCTAAGAATACATCTGGTGTTTTCCTTTTGATTTTATTATAAAGTTAAGATTTGAAGATCAAGAGTAAGAAAACTCTTCAGTCTAGGTTGTTGTTTGCAAGAGAATTTCTTTATTTTAATTATTGATTTATTGATTCTGCAAGGACAGAATAAATTCCAACTGTGGATTAACATTAGCAGTTAGGTTAGATGGCACAGAGACCATAATAAATTAATTGTTTGCTGACTTTTATCAAAACCCCATCAGTAGGTGTCCTGCTTCATCCTTCTGCTTGTGGTCAACCAGTTTTCGGAGCACCATTTGCTAAATAAGGTCTACCCTCCCTGTTGGTTGATATTGATGGCTTTGTCAAAGACGAGTTGGTTGAGAGATCAAGTTTTTGCTTCTGGAAACTCTGTCCTTCCCATTGGTCTATATGCCTGTTCTTGTATTAATACCAGGCTGTTGATTATATACTTGTTCTTGTATTAGTACCAGGGTATTGATTAATACCAGGCTGTTGATTATTACAGTCAAGTTTAAAATTTGGAAGTGTGATACCTCCTGTTTTGTTTATTTTGCTGAGAATTGTTTTGGCTATTCATGCTCTTTTTTGTTTCCATTTGAATTTCTACATTGTAGTTTCCAGGTTTGAGAAAAATAAATTTGGTAATTTGATGGATATTGTGTTGAATCTGTAGATTGTCTTGGGTAGGGTGGACATCTTGACAATATTGATTCTTCCAATTCATGAGCATGAAATTTTTTTCCATCTGTTTGTATCATCTTTGATCTCTTTGAGCAATATTTTTTAGTATTCATTGTAAAGGTCTTTCATTTTTCTGGTTAGGAAGATGCCAAGATACTTCTTTTGTGTGTGTGGCTATTGTGAATGGAATTGTGCTTCTTATTTGGCTGCCTGTTTGTTACTGGTATGTAGAAATGCCACTGTCTTTAGCATATTGATTTTGTATCCCAAAACTTTACCAAAGTAATTTATCAGTGTAAGGAGGTTTTTGATGAACCCTTGGGTTTTCAAGGTATAAGATTATATCATCCACAACGAGGAATGGCCTGGCTTCTTCTTTTCCTATTTGGATACCCCTGATTTTCTTCCCTTGCTTGATTGCTCTAGCAAGGACTTCTAGCAGTATGTTGAACAGGAGTGAGAGTAGGCAACCTTGTCTTATTGCATTTTTTTTCTTTCTTTCTTTTTTTTTTTTGAGTTGAAGTCTCACTCGGTGGCCCAGACTGGAGTGCAGTGGCCGCTTCCGGCCACCGCAGCCTCGCCTGCTGGGCTCCAGTGATCCCTCCGCCTCAGTCTTCCGAGAAACCGGAATTACAGGCATGCGCTACCACGCCCAGCTGATTTTTTGATTTATTTTAGAGATGAGGTCTCACTGCCCAGGCGGGTCTCGAACCCGCAGGCTCAGGCAATCCACTCACCTCAGCCTCCCAAAGGCGCGGGATTACAGGCTGAGCCACCGAGCCCGGCCTTATTGCATTTTTCAAGGGGAATGCTTCTAACTTCTGTCCATTGAGCAGAATGTTGGCTGTGGATTTATCATAGATAGCTCTTTCTGTTTTAAAGAATGTTCCTTCTTTGACTAGGTGCTCAAGGTTTTTTATCAAGAAAGGATAGTGGATTTTGTGGAATGCTTTTTCTGTGTCTATTGAGATAATCATGTAGTTCTTGTTTTCACATCTATTAATGTATTGAATTACATTTATGGTCTTGCAAATGTTGAAACAGTCCTGCATCACAGAAATGAAGCCAACTTGATTATGGTGAATGATTTGAGATGTGTGTATCATTTTTTGAAAAGACTACTCTTTTTAAAATAAATTGCCTTTGCTTATATGTCAATATCACTTGAATATACTTTTTGCAGGTCTGTATCTGGAACTTTTATTACATTCAATTTATCTGTGTGTGTCCATTATTTTGTAAATATCATACTGTCTCAAATATTGTAGCTTTATATTAATTCTTGAAACTGGGTATTGTGAACACACTAATTTTCATAGTTTTTTCGGAATCATTTTGAAAATTCTACTTCATTTGCCTTTTGAATACATTTCAGAATCTACTCATCAACACCTTCATAAAACTTGGATGTCAACAGATCAAGTTGGGTAACACAGATTTGTTAACAATATTGATGAACCTGCTATATCTCTTCATCTATTTAAGGATTTATTTATTTGTTGTATCAGTGTTTTATAGTTTTCAGTATAGAGATCCTGGGTATATTTTTGGTAGATTTAAACCCCTCTCTCCTCTCTCCTTTCTCCTCTCTCTCTCCCCCCTCTCTCTCTCATTAATGTCTACACATATATTTAAATTTCAAATTTTATTTATTCATAATAACATATAAAACATTTATTTATTTACTGTGTAATTTGGCTGTGTAAATTGATCTTGTATCTGTGACCTTGGTGACTTATTCATTCTAGGAGTTTTTACTAGATTTTTAAGGATTTCTTCCATAGATAACCGTAGTGAAGATTTTTAGGTTTGCCTTTGGCAATCTGTATCAATTTTAGTCCTTTTCTTTGCCTTTTTGTACTGCCAAGGCCTTCCACTATGATATAGAATAGAAATAGTGAGGCAGGGCATCTGAGTATGTTTCCAGTGAAAGAAAGACATCATTTAAGCTCTCACCAGTGGGTCAATGATACCTATGGAATATTTTTAGGGCAAGTGATTAGGTTAATCATTTTGCTGACCTTTTTTAAATCTCAATTAATGGCAGCAGAGTATTGAAGACTATAATGGTTGATCTTTCTATTCCTCCATTCAATCTATCAGTTTATGCCTATTATATTTTGAAGCTTTATTTTTTAGTGGATTTCCATTTGGAATTTTTATGTCTTCTTTGATTCAAGGAGGATTTTCTGTTGCTGATTTTGAATAGAGATGAATTCATATGGCAAAAAATGTTAATGGTATCTAGGAGTAGAGAACAGTGTACAGTTGTGAGTCAGCAAGGAATAAAGACTTCAGTCCTACAAGCATGAAATCCTACAAACCACAACCTACAAAGACCTGAATTCTGTAAACAACATGATGAGCTTAGAAAAGAATCCTGGCAGGGCGTGGTGGCTCAAGCCTGTAATCCCAGAACTTTGGGAGGTGGGGGGATTAGCTGAGTACACGATTCGAGAACAGTCTGGGAAATTTGGCAAGATCACATCATTACAATAAATCAAAAAATTAGCTGGGCATGGTAGCACGTGCTTGTAGTTCCTGCTACTTGGAAGGCTGAGGCGGAAGGATTGCTGGAGCCCAGCAGGTTGACGCTGCGGTGGCCTTGAGCGTGCCACCGCACTCTAGCCTGGATGATGGAGTGAGACACCAACTCAAAAAAAAAAAAAAAAAACAGAAAGAAAGAAAGAAAGAAAGAAAGAAAGAAAGAAAGAAAGAAAGAAAGAAAGAAAGAAAGAAAGAAAAAGAAAGAAAGAAAAAGAAAAAGAAAAGAATTCTAAGTTCCAGTCAGTATTTCAGCCTGACTTTATCTTTGTCAGTAGGGAACTCAATTACGTCATGCTCAAATTTTTGTCTTAAGGAACTGTGAGACAATAAATGGATATTGTTTTTAGATACTAAATTTGCAGTAATTTTGTAATGCAGAAATAGACAACTAATGAAATCACAGTGTAAACATCTTACAATAGTATACTCATAGTGCCTCCCTCTCATCTTTTATGTTAATTTTGTAATATGTTTTAACTTTACATATGTATAAACATAATGCATTTTTACTATTTCTGCTACAGATTTCATTATCTCTAAAGCAATTAAAATAATAATAAATTTTATATTTCCTTCATTTTTTTCCCATTTCGAATACTATGTGTGTATGTGTATGTGTGTAGATACAAGTTGCTTATTTTTCAGCTTCATTGTGTTATAGTTGGCATTAAAAAAATTATACATAATTAATGGATATAATTTGGTGAGTTTGGACATGTGTATACATTTGTGTTACCATCACCACAATCAGAGTAATAAACATATCTATCACCTTCAAAAGTTTTGTAGTTCTTCTGACTGATATAGTCTTTGAATTGGAAGAATACAACTCAACATGTGTTGTAGAGTAAGTCTACTATAATTTTTTTTGTTTCATATGGAAAAAGTACCCCCCGCCAATTCTAGATCTTAATATAGGCAATTATGTTAATCAATATAGAAATTAGGCTGCATTTGAGGATTTTTATTTAATTATTTATATTTTTCAGTCAAGGTGTCACTCTGTCGCCCAGGTTGTAGTACAGTGGTATGATCATGGCTCATTGCAACCTCTACCTCCTGGGCTCTGGCAATCCATCCTCCTCGACCTCCTGAGTAGCTAGAAATACAAGCATGCATCACCATGCCTGGCTAGTCTTTTTAATTTTTTTGTAGAGACGAGGATTCCCTATGTTGCCTAAGCTGGTCTCTAGCTCCTGGGCTCAAGCAATCTTCTCACCCCAACTTCCTAAAATGTGGGGATTACAGAAATGAACCTGGTGGAGAATTGTTATTAAGGTTTCTATCAGTGTTTCACATGCTTCAAATCCATCCAGTGGTTTCTTCTGTTTAGGGTGTGGGCTGGTTTGCCTGAGATCTTCTATCAATTTATGTTCACTTGGATGTTCTCTTTGTTTTGTACCTCAGAGAGAACCTATCTGTGGCAGTTATCCTACCTCCATTTAGTCTATTCTTGTAAACCTGGTAATGGTGGGCTGGAAGGAGGGAGGCATTCTTTGATGTCCTGACTAATCCTTAGTCTTGGTCGCACACTGTCCAATGTGTCACACACATTGACATCTCACATATATGACTGTCAATGATTTTTATTACCCATCCCTACCCCCCATATAGTGCTGGACTTAGTACATATAGCTTCTTCCTGCTTCCTTCTTATAGCCATAATGGGTTGTCACCAATATCCTAAGATGACAATCTTTTTATTACTATTTTTCTTATATTCTAAGGCTTTTCTTCATAGAAAAGACATGGAGTTGGATTCAGGTAAAGTTTCAGGGGTGGCTGTTGCTTTTCTTCTATGGTGAGCACCATGAGAGGAACTTTCTAAGGATTCCATGTGAGAGCTTCATGGAAAAATAATCCTTAAGAGTGTGGCAACCTCTTCATATCTGTGATGTCCAGTGGCCTCCTATTTCATTTTAATTAGCTTTATGGCATTTGGCAGAATCTCTCTCAGGTAACAAAATGTTTGAATCATGTTTTTTTTTTTCCCCAGAAGAATGGTTGCCAGATAGACACGAGAATCCAAGCAAAATGTGAAATATGTACATTATATATATGTGTGTGTGTGTGTGTGTGTGTATTTGGTGTGTACGTAATATATATAGTATAAGTACATCCTTCACAATATTTGGAACATTCTTATACTAAATATCTGTTTGCTTATCTGAAGTTAAAATTTAACTGGATATCTTGTACTTCTTTTTTGTTTTGTTTTGAGTTTGAGTTGGAGTGTTACTCTGTCACCCAGACTGCAGTGCAGTGGCCGCTCCCTGCCACTGTAGCCTTGACCTGCTGGGCTCCGGCGATCCTTCCACCTCAGCCTTCCAAGTAGCTGGAACTACAGGCGTGCGCTACCACGCCCGGCTCATTTTGATTTATTGTAGAGATGAGGTTTTGCCAATTTGCCCAGGTGGGTCTCGAACCCACGGGCTCAGGCAATTCACTCACCTCAGCCTCCCAAAGCACGAGATTAAAGGCTGAGCCACCGAGCCTGGCTAATCTTGTACTTCTATTTGCTATCCTGACAACTCGAACCAGAAGTCATCTGATTCTTACAGATTTCAGAATATAGGGTTATCCTCAGTTTTTGGAAAGGTTTAAGAAATGTTGCTAATTTGCCAGTTGTTCAGCTTTTTTGTTGCTGTAAATGTAAGGAGATGGCTCAATGACCTAAACATAAAACTTCAAACTATAAGAACCTCAGAAAATACAGGAAACACCTTTTTGGAAGGAACTGGCATTCAATTCCTGATCAAAACCTTTAATGCCATTTGCCACCAGAGGTAAGATGGATAGATGGGACCTCATCAAACTGAAAAGCTCCTGAAAAACAAAAGAAACCATCAAGAGAGCAGAGAGATAGACAACAGAATGGGAAAAAAATATTTGCCAACTGTATATTTGATAGAGGCCTAACAGCTAGGATCTAAAAGGAACTCAAATGTGCAAAAAAGAAAAAAAAATTTAGAAAGTGGGCCAAAGCTGTGAATAGACACTTCTCAAAAGAAGACACACAAACAGTCAACAGATACATGAAAAAAAGCTTAGCCTCACTAATCATCAAAGAAAGGCAAATTAAAACCACACTGACTTACCGCCTAATTCCAGTCAGGATGGCCACCATCAATAACTCAAAAAACAACAGATGCTGGAATGGATGTGGGGAAAAGAGAATACTTCTTACACTGTTGGTGGAAGTGTAAACTAGCATAACTCTATGGAAAACAATGTGACAATTTCTTGAAGATCTAAAATTTAACCTTCCATACAAACCAGCAATCCCCCTTCTGGGAATATCTGGAGGAGCTCAAATCACTCTGTGAAAAACATACCTGCACATGCATGTTTATTGTAGCATTATTCACAATAGTAAAAACATGAAACCAACCGTGCTGCCTCTCAAAGCTGGATAAAGAAAATGTAGTACATATACATGATGGACTATGACTCAGCCATAGAGAAGGTCAAAATCATGAACTTCACAGCAACATGAATGGATTTTGACTCTATAATACTCAGTGGTCTGTCACAGAAACAAAGAAATGAGCGCCACATATGCTCATTCATAAGTGGACCCTGACCAATTATCATAATACTATAAGATACTGTACTATAATGGCACTAGTGGGAAGCTGCCAGGGGAGACCGGGGCACACTTTATCAGTACCAGTATCTGATCTTAAACCAGACAATATGGACCAAAGCAAGGCCCAAACTTTACCTGCACAATGATCATTTGTATTCCTGAATTGTACCCCACATCTTTAAAATAAAAGTAAGAGGAATACTCTTTCCATCTCTCCAAATCTCTGAGCAGAAATTGAAAGTGTAATTTTTTTCATTTTTAATTGTTCTATTTCCTCATACATAAAGAATATTTTCTGTAGGCCAGCTATAGATGGGTCTTGCTTTTTTATTCCTTCTTCAATCTCTGTCTTTTAACTGAGCATACAAGCCATTTAAAGTCTGTAATGATTGCTATGGTTAGGATTAACTGTATCATCTTACTGTGTATTTTCTAATTTGTCCCCAGTTTCCTCTTTTGCTGCTTTCTTCTCCTCTTTGACAGTCTTATGTGAACTCTAGGTGCCTTGAGTTCTCCAGCATCTAAAGTATTTTGTTCCAAATCAGAGAGTCTGCTGGAATCTGCCTGGGGTCTTCTTCCCTGAATCATGGCATGAAACACTTTTAAGTCAGTAAGTTGGGAAAGTATTGGATTTAGATCATTTGTCTCCATCTCTCAAGGTTGTTTATTTATTTATTTTTGCTTTATGATTCGATTGTTTTATTCCTAGACTGGTGTATTAATTTACTTGGGATACCATTACAGAGTACCACAGCCTGGGTGGCTGAAACAATAGTTATTTGCTTTCTCAATGTTCAGGAAGCTATCAAAAAAATTTTTATTTCCTGATATCTAGCATGATAAAAAATATTTTTCTTATTATCTGTCTTCTTTTGTCTTTCAAATTCAATCTTTTAAAACTGTCTTGGCAGGATGCAGAACTATCTATTTTTGTTCTAAATAAAATCTTATCCAGCTGTCAATTCTAGAATGACATAACCTTTTACCTAGAAGTCAGACTCATATATATCCACCTGCCTACTTAATATCTCCAAGTGAATGTCTAAAAAAATTTCAAATTAAACGTCTGACTTTTAATCCCAATCTCCTTTTCTTTAATCCTATCCTTCCACATCTTAGTTGATGACAATTTCATTCTTGCAGTTGCTCAGATGAAAACCTCAGCATTATTCTTGATACCTTTCATTCCCTTATATCTCACCCGATCTGTTAGACAATCATGCTGCTCTGCCTTCAAAATATATCAACAACATAACAACTTTTTCCACTTTCCTTTTGCATGCCCCTCTACTAACTCTATGTGGATTACTGTGAGAGTCTCTTAACTGGTCTTCCTGCCTAAGTCCTTGCACTCCAATAGTATATTCTCCACACAACAGCCAAAATAACCTTTTACATTAAACTCAATAGAATAACAAATTGATGACTAAGAATAATGCCTCTTAAAAAAATCCATGTGATAGAGCTGAGACTAAAAGAATGACAAGATTTAACAGTAATGTAAGAGAAGTTTCAGAGGAAAATAAATGGACAAGAGAGAATAGTCAATATTTTCAAATACTGGGGTGCTTTTTCAGAATTGATAAAAGTCATATAATAAGCTGGATAAATAAAATCACAAGTTGAAATAAAACTTCTTCTAAGTACATTATATTCAAATAGCAGAAAAGCACAAATGCAAAGTCTTTAAATAAGTAAATAGAAAATAAATGACCTCAAAGGATAGATATATGTTTAGAGGATTATCTCTTGCTAACAGAAATCTGGATAAATAGAATACTATCTTCAAAAGGCTGAGATAAAATATATTACTCATTATTTTTATCGAACACATATAGAATGAGTGTAAAATATTCATTATGATGTTTTTCTTGCCATTATTAGAAATATTTAATTTGGAAGTGACAGGAATGAAACAATGAACAAAGAAATAGTAAGAGAGGGCCAGAGAACTGTGTTTTTGTGTAGAATCTATCTTCTATATTTATTCAGACAACTCATGGCAGCAGGCTTAATGACTTCTTACCCAAAAATCCAATATATGAACATTGAACAGAAAGATACCCTCTGCTCTCTCTATGCAATTGATAACTGCAGATCGTCAAGTTCATAGGATTTTCCATTCCTTTTATAGGTTATGTCAAAGTGCATAGTTATTAGAGTTTGTGACAGTCATTATCCCCTGTTGCATTCCCACACAAACATACAAAACTAGGTTTTCACCAATTCTCCAAGTTCTATATGTTGCTGCTAGTTGATATATGGGTCAACTGTGTTCCCTTCATTTTTTTTTTTTACTTCTACCATTTTTATGAAAATTCCTGAAGCTTCACATTTATGGATGAGACTTTGCTCTATTTTCTTTAATCAAAAATGAAAATCCTGCTTAAAATTGTCTGAGCCACTCTAGTGGGAAATTGACATGGCAAGTCATATACTTTGTGACTCAGTTCAACAACTTGCCATTGTAATACTGTCATAGTTAACAACGCTCTTAACATTATTTTATTCTGTTGCTAATCCATAAGTCTTGTTTTGCTGCTCACAGCTAATGTGTGATTAATGTTTACTCATTTCATAATCATATTTTATTCATTATGCACATATATTATGTAAGTATATATAATCTCCCATTCTTACTTTTTCTTCATGAAAATATAAAAGCATAAAACAGTATAATATTTTAAAATTCAAAATATAAAAAAATTTCTGCAAGTTTGCTTATTCATCGTAATCTTAAAATTTGTAAGATATCCATAGTTTTTAACTGTGTAGGGGTCAAATTATATACTCCTGTGAAGAATTGACATAATTAGCCTATTCCCAAAGATTTCACATTGGTTGTTAATGATAAATCATGAAGAGTAGGTTGGTCATGAGACTAGGAGATATATTCTGTCATTCTAACTTTAATTTTAGGAAACATGGGGTAAGAGGGTTTATTCTTTTGGCCAGCGAGTGAGATAGCGATGATTGATTTTTTTTTCTTTTATTGCCTCTGGCAGTCATATAAAATCTTTTACTGAGAAATTGAACAAGGTAGGTCTTTTGAGGGACGAGTTTTCTTGCTAATTATACTTGAAACATTTTTTCTCATTCATTAAAATCTTTCTCTTTTTCTCACTTTCTCCATTCCATTTCTGTCTTCTTAGCTATATATTATCCTTCTCTAAAATGGCTTAAACAATGAAGTATCTGAAAGTATATGGGGAAAATTTTTCTCACATGCATTTGAGAAGCAACAGAAGGGTGTCTCTGCTTTCCCAGAATGACCAATGACTCTCATAGCATAAATAAACTTTATCCTTTCCCATTATTTACATATACCACAAGGTTCCAATAAACAAATCATTCCACGCTTGTCTGCAAATTACCTATAGCAATTTAGACCTGGGAGAGTCCATTCTCTTTCTGATACAATCCACTTAGGTAGTGTAGTAAATGAGATTGGACGGTCCATATTTCAGCACCGATCATTGTGGTGTATTTTCACTGATGAAAAGGAATTGGTTTGCTCCCACAAGGGCTTCTGCATTCCAGAACATAACAGAAAGTTAAGTTGGCTGGTAAAGTGGCACAAGCTTTCAGTGTTTGATGGAACAATTTTCTGTTGAATTCAATATTGTGTAATTACCCACCAACTCTAATGCTCCTGTTGAATTTTATTTTATTTTACTCTTTAAATATATCAGCATAGTTGGAGTTTTTTTGTTTGGTTTTTGGTGTTTTTTTGTTTTGTTTTGTTTTGTTTTATGTCAGGTACTCACTCTGTCGCCCAAGCTGGACTGTAGTGGAATGATCACAATGATCATGTTTATGGCTGCCTCAACTTTCTGGGCTCAGGTGATCCTTCCATCTCAGTATCCTGAAGCCTGGAACTATAGATGTACACCACCACATCAAGCTATTTTTAAAAATTTTCTTACCCAACTCTGAATTGTAACTATTTTTAAAATAAAAAAAATTAAAAATAGAATAAAAAAAAAATTTTTCTTAGAGACAAGTTTTCGCTAGGTTGCCCAGGCTGATCCCAACTAGTTTTTTATAGATGTAAATATACACAGACATAAATATTATCATAACATATCATGTACAAACATACAGACTTTTATATTTGTTAAATAATAAATCTGCTTGAAGTCATGTGCCGGTTCCATTTTTGTTTCGTGTGTGTGTGTGTGTGTGTGTGTGTGTGTGTGTGTGTGTGTGTGTGTTTTAAATTATACGTCCTAGAGGTCTGTTATGGTCTGAATAATGTTTGACTGCTCTCCCTTGATACCAATAAAACAAAGGGACAGGGAACTGGTAGAAAGAAGTTTATTTCTGAATTCAAATCCAGGGAATAGAACAGGACTCGGGGTCTTTCTAAAATGGTTCTGCCCACCCCTCAGGCTTTGCAGTGCACTTTTATAAGTCCATGGCTGTTGGTATCTATACATTAGCTGCATGACTAGCAGAGTATTGTATAGAGCTTAAGTTACAGTCACATTTTACCAATAGTGACATCTTAGTATCCAGACTTCCTTCCTGGTGCCAGGTACCAGAAGTATCTCACAGCATTTTTTTTTTTGAGTTGTAGTCTCACTCTGTCACTCAGACTGGAGTGCCATGGCCACTCCCGGCCACTGCAGCCTCGACGAGCTGGGCTCCGGAGATCCTTCTGCCTCAGCCTTCCAAGTAGCTGGAACTATAGGCGTGCGCAACCACGCCCGGCTAATATTTGATTTACTGTAGAGATGAGGTCTCCCCAAGTTGCCCAGGCGGGTCTCGAACCCAAAGCCTCAGGCAATCCACTCCCCTCGGCCTCCCAAAGCACTGAGATTACAGGATGAGCCACTTAACCCAGCCATCTCACAGCTTTTATATAGTAAGGCCCAGCAGAAGTGCTAATCAAGTTTGCCATGGAATAAAGGGAGTTTACAAGACCTAAGATATCATGCATTACACAAAAGCTATATAAATCACAAAACTTACGATTACATTGATACAAAGGTTATATAAATCACAAGACTCATGATCACATTGATACAAAATGTATATAAATCACAAGACATGATTACATTGATACAAAATGTATACAAATCACAAGACTTATGATTACATTGATACTATATTATTCAAGCCTATGACTACTAAGAAAAGGGTATAAGCAGGGATTTACATCTTTGGGCATAGTGTGCTGAGACCTCAAGGATCCCCTGAAGCTACTTACTGAAAGTGGAGAGACCATAAGGGAACTCTTAGGAATGTGTAGGAGGAGGGCTTGACCCCTTGCCACGCCCTGGTCTAGGGGCTGTGAAAATGTGGATACAGGTTAGCAGGTCTCTGTATCAGGTCATCTGGTATCAGGTCATCTGGTAGAAATCCTAGAATAATTCTAATTATTACACCAAAAATGTAGGAAACATCTCTATCTACCAAATAACCCACCTTCTGCAGTCTTCTGCACGGACTACTGATTGTTGTTCCCTTTCTTCCCGTAGAGTACCAATTCAAATGGATACAATAAATGTACATTGAACATATTATATATGATGGCCCACATCAAATGCCTTAATATTTATTAAAACAAGTAAGCTACAATCTCATATTTTAGAATTTAAGGTGAAACATAAATGATTAGACACAAAGCAAAAATATCATAAAATGTTCAGTTTATTCATAAGTGGGTGCAGACAGCATCACCAAACTTTTTAAAGGATGGTTTAGAAAGAGTTCATGGCCAGATGCAATGACTCAAGCCTGTAATCCTAGCATTTTGGGAGGTTGAGGCGAGAAGATTGCCTGAGTCTAGGGGTTTGAGATCAGCCTGGAAAACTTCGTGAGACCTTGTCTCTGCAATAAATCAAAAAATTAGCCGGGTGTGGTGGCGTGTGCCTATAGTTCCAGCTACTTGAAGGCTGAAGAGGAAGGAACACCTGAGCCCAGCAGGTCAAGGTTGTGAGCATGCCACTGCACTCCAGCCTGGGCAACAGAGTGAGACTCCAACTCAAAAAAAAAAAAAAAAAGTCCATGAAAGAAATACTACACAGATGAATTTTTAGATGTGATTAATGTTAGTTTCCATTATTTTATTATTATTGCTCCTATTGCAATATAAATCGATAAGGGTACAGAATTTTTCATGAGATTGAAGAATAGCCTGAACAGAAAAATCTAGGAGGACAGAAGCCAGAAGTGTTACTAGGCCATTTGGACTGTATGTAGCATGTATGTAAATATGTAGAGTAAGGGGCGGAAAAAGCAGATACATATTATAAAAATATGCAATGTTTTGTGGGTTCAATTAAGCATTGTGAATTCTTAAAGATTTACAAAAGGAAGAGCAAATTATCAAAGTAGTATGTCAGAGGAAGTGTGTGTTAACAGTGGTGTAAGCGGGCTCGGTGACTCAATCTGTAATCACAGCACTTTGGGAGGCCAAGGCGATTGGATTGCCTGAGCATGAGGGTTCCAGACCCACCCGGGCAACTTGGCGAGACCTCGTCTCTACAATAAATCAAAAATTTGCTGGACATGGTAGTGTGCGCCTGTAGTTCTGGCTACTTGGAAGGCTGAGGCAGAAGGATCGTCGGAGCCCACCAGGTCGAGGATGCGGTGGCTGCGAGCATGCCACCGCACTCCAGCCTGGGTGATGAAGTGAGACTGAACTCAATAAAAACAAAAACAAAAGCAAAACAAAACAAAAAAACAGTGGTGTATAGGTTAGAGTCAAAGGGAAAGTTGGAATTGTGAGAGTGAAGCAGTCACTCTAACAGATCAAAGTAGCTGATCTCCAGAGAAAGAAAACACAAACTACTTCACAAACTGGCTCCTGGCCACTCCTCCTCATTTCCTTTTTTACTCTCCCTTCCCTATAATGAATGTAGAAATTCTTCCAATCACCGTGTTGTGTGTGCTATCTCATGTATTCATGACTTTGCACCATGTCCACGCACTGAGACCTCACACACCTGTACTCACCTATCTCTTTTCTGAAGGCTTTGCTAATGCATAGAATTTCATCAAGAGCTTGTTACAACAATACAGACTCATCTGCATTCGTTTTAATGAAGTTAGTATTTTTTATTTTATTTTATTTTGAGTTGGAGTCTCACTCTGTCGCCCAGGCTGGAGTGCAATGGCACGCTCATGGCCACTCCAGTGTGAACCTGCTGGGCTCTGGTGGTCCTTCCACCTCAGCCTTCCAAGTAGCCAGAACTACAAGCGAGTGCTACCACGCCCAGCTAATTTTTGATTTATTGCAGAGACTGGGTCTCGCCAAATTGACCTGGTTGGTCTTGAAGCCACGGTTCAAGCAATTCACTTGCCTTGGCCTCCCAGAGTGCTGGGATTACAGGCTGAGCCACCGAGCTGGCCAGAAATTAGTATTTTAATTGTAGTTGGGCACTCAATAGAGAACTACCACTGATTGCAAATTCAGTATTTCCATTTAAATGAATAAAAGGCCTCGAATGAGATTTGAGAAATATGCTGATGTCGAGATCTCAGTGAAACACAGAGAGGAGATATCCATTAAGCAAGTAGAAATGCAGCACTAGATTTTAAATAAAACTGGAGATAAAATTAAGACAAAATCCTCACAGAGGAGATTCAAAGCTGTGTGAGGGAACAGGCTAGCCCAAAGAAAGGCTATATATGCTGATGAGTTGTGCCATACTTTTATACTTTACTCTCCTAGATTTCAATAGCCAAGTTCATATGTATAACATTTAAAATTTTTGTTAACACTTCTATTAATCTTAAATTTATACATTTCCTCAAGGTGTTGTGTGTAAGCAGATGATATGTTGCAAAAACATAAGAGCCCTTCCTTTGAGGAGACTCTCATCTTGTTATTGCTCTCTCACTGAAAGGCTGTTTAATCAACCCCCAAATGTTCTATATTGTGATTACTTGGGAAATAGAAATCAATGAATTTGGTACAGTTAATCCATCTTTTATTTTCTTTTTATTAATTAGCATTAGAAAAATTATTTCTGGTTGCTACAGGCTTCAGAATTGGTACCTTGATCAAATTTATCCTACCAGCCTCATCTTCAGAGCTATTAGTCATTGATATTTCTGCAACAATGTGCCTATTGGGAAAATGTTACAAGTAGGATTTAAAAGATTATACTCCCAGAGTATTATTGCTACACCTTAGAGACACAGACTGGCTGCCATTTTAAATTAGAAGAGATTGTGGGAAATGAAAAATAAAAATGAAGACAGTGAATTTCCCATAAATGGTTTGCTGCAGGATTTTGATCAGTTAATTACATTTTTGTAATTGTGTGTGAAACATGAGTATCGTTTTGTAAGTCATTTAAAGACAACCTTCAGGATTAACTTCAGTTTCCACAATGAAAGTTAGTAACAGTTTGCAGAAGCATTTACAATCTGAGAATCACACATATATTTTTTAAATGTTTCAGAAATCATATTTGCATGGTGGGAGATATTTCATTAAAATGTCTAAGAATTATCAAAGCATGAATACCTCCATTTAAGAAATTCCAATGTAACTACAAAATCTTGACTGTAATATTTTCATTAAGTAGGCATATATTTTGAAGCCTTTCAAATGTTAAATTGATTTTATTGCCCTGCAATCTGTCAACTCTCACTGGTGTAGCAAATTGAGATAATTTTCCTGAGCTTCATAGTTTAACAGATTTCAGATTCCTGTCGCGCCTGTTAACAGGGAAGTGACTCTGGGAGGCATCTGGTAGAAAGGAAGGAGGTAGCTTTGCCATTTGGTGCTAAACAAAGCCATGTGGCTTATAAATTCATTACAATCAGTTTAGAAAGTAACAATGTAAGGAAATTACCCTCTTGAGGGAAAAATAAGATAGTATATAATTATATACACACAAAACATCTTGCATTCTTTCATTCATTCTTCCAACAAATATTTATTGAGTGCTTGAATTTCAATTTATTTCCAGTGTAAACAGGTAAGAAGGAGTATTAAAAGTACTGAGACGATAGTGAGTAATACAATTTAGGGTAAATAACAAAATAGTTTGTTGCTGTTGTTGTTTGGTTTTGGAAATAGTATATTTGAATACAGTTATGGAGAAAAAAATTATGTTAAGGGAAAAGGCATTTCATTTGGAAATAATCGCATATGCAAAATCTTGAAAGGAGAAAATATCCAATTTTACATAAAATTAGTTTCGTTTTGACTGGAGATCTGTTATTCAGAAAAGCAGGTTTTATGATATTCAAACGGGGCTATATTCTTAACTATTTCAGTGATTATTCATATTGTGTGTTTTTTTTTTTATCTTGGCAAAGAAAGAAAAAATGCAGAAGGAGAGATAGCTTTCCAGATTTTTTCATAAATTCTCTATTAAAACATGTCCATGTAACATCGTTACACTTTAGGAAAGTATAAATTAGATGATAATGATCTTCCATAAATATCCTGTGAGTCCCTACTATGAAGATCTCCTAGGAGGAACTCCTAATGGAAATTCGGAGTAAGTGAGAGAGGAGAAATTCAGAATTAAAAAGAAAAAAAGAACTACTAATGAAAAGAAAACAAGAGAGGATAGGTAATGACTTTGTACCTTTATGTCAGAGTTGACCCATGCAGCATAACTCAGGATTCTTTCTTGATTTCTCATGAGTTGAAAATAGATTTCTCACTTACTCGATTCCCATGTTGCCAATATGGACAAATGACTACTGGCATATAATAGTGGTATAATTAGTATTAATACTGATTTCAAATAATATAGTTATTCACAATATAGTTTAGTATTGAGTGGAAAAATTAAATATAAGATTAAGTGAGTCTTGGATTAGTATATTATCTAAAATATAAAGTGTTATAAAACTAATGATATATAATTTAACTATAATGATAATTTCAAAGATAGACAATTAATTTTACCTGTTTCCAAAATCCTTGTAGAGTTGACTGTGGTGAAACAAACTCTAGGGTTACATACACATATATACATATATAAATATTGAGGTATAGACATAGATATAGATTTATATATACAGGTTTAGACATATATCCTATTTAAGAGATGCTAACTTTGTAGATATTTTGGTAAACATTTCAATAACAACAGATAACTGAATTACAGTATACAGTCATTGGCCCTAATGCAACAAAGTAAAAAGATTGTTAAAAAATTATATCTGTAATAAAAACTTGGTAAAT
Source organism: Carlito syrichta (assembly GCF_000164805.1). NCBI lineage: Eukaryota > Metazoa > Chordata > Mammalia > Primates > Tarsiidae > Carlito > Carlito syrichta. The sequence goes on along the minus strand of NW_007231556.1, from coordinate 281,581 downwards.
AGTCATATAGAGAATTTTTAAAAAATTTACCTCCTGAGCACTCCTTTTCTCTTATTTATCTGGCAGATGTGGCCCATATTTTATTGGTGTTCACACTGGTTTTTGCTTTTTTATTTGAATACCTTTAATAAGGAGGATATAGTTTCCAATTCCTAGGCCTGACCACTCCATATTATTTTATATCTGTTATCACATGTGTAAATAAATTCTGTCTGCTGTCAGAATTTTAGTTTAGATCCTTGTCCCAATTATCATTATGTGACAAGGCAGGAGACACCCAAAAGGGCCATGACCTTGAGGGCAGTGAGCTGAGGGTGGAGCCAGGCATTGGACAAGTCCTCTTCTTCTGGTGACCTCAACCTCTGAATTGCAAAGGCTCTCATGTCATAGTTTTGTAAGGAAGGTCATATTTTTCCATTTTTCTGCTTTTTTCTAAGGTATTTATGTCATGTTATTTCTGTTCTATTTAGTCACGAAACTGCTTTGTTTAAAGTATGACCCCTTTAGAAATAAAAAGATACTAGAGGCTTTGTCCAATTTCTCAGGCTTTTTTTTTTTCTTTTCTTTTTCTTCTTAATAGGGGCAACTGTCTCTTGTTTCTCAAAATTAAAAGAAAAATAGAACATTTCCCTCACTAAATATTATAAAGTGACTTTCTTCTGCAAATTTAAAGAAAAACAAAAACAAATCTGGGTTGATAGTCTCACATTCTAGAAACGTGAGAGAAATAGTGCAATTTGGAAAATTGAAGTTTCTGAAAACTAGTGATGAAATGCTTCTACTGCTTCAGCAGTTAGAGGCACTTGATCAGAAGTTCAGCTTACATGGGTGATTTATTAGAATAGTTGTGATGTCTATTTCTGAACATTCTATATTTTGTATTATCTTGGGTGCAAACAAGAAGAGATGACAGCTACAAAGTCATCTAGATGTGTAGAGAACTCACAGGGGTTACTCTTCTGTGAGTGGGTCTTTAAAATGATTATATGATGGTAATGAGGAGAGGAAGAGGAGCAAGAGGAAGCACGAAAGAAGGGGAGAAGAAAAAAAGGAGAGGAGCAGGGACAGTAGGGGAGGCAGGGTAACATTTTTGTAGTGCTTACTTTGAGTCAAGCTTTACCATGTAGCTCCAAGTTTCCTCTCTGCAACCCCACATAGTAATTACCATTATCATATCAATTTTATAGAAAAAGATGCAAAAATAATTTGTATAATTTGACCAATATTGTATAAATGAGTAATGAAGCAAGAGTTCCCCAGGGCTCACTCTAATATCAAATTTGCATTCTCAAACACAATATTTTGGTTTCCATGGGAAACCATGGCATCTTATGTAGCTGTGCAAGACAATTAGTTTTAATTTCCTTTCTACTCAGTAGTGAAGTAGTTATATTTTTAAGGGTAGCCATTCAACATGAAATAGTTATGTTTTCTAGGGTAGCCATTCAACTACCACCCTTCCCCAACAACCTGATTGTGGATAAACATAGAGGCAACTGGGATTATTTTACTCAATTTAGTATCCTATAGCAGTAGGCAATATTTGAAATGAGAAGTGGCTATTACAAAAATCTGAGAGATAAACTGAATGTATGCTGGGATTTCAAGTTCAATATGATGAGATATAAAACTAGCCTGAATAATTCTATAAAATAATCTCGGCCCATTCATTACATTTGAGTTGATTACATTGAACTCAAATCTACTAAGTGTAAAGAATTCAAAATAAATTGCTGGTTGCCTTGAGTTTTCTCTGTGCCGTTAGCTAATTTATTTAATAATTAAGCAAACATTGTGGTTGATTTTTATGTTGACGAATATAATGATCCTGGGCATAATAGCATCCCTGTGGACCCTTTGTAAGCCTATGTTTTCTTGGGAGTTGTCAAAATCACTTTACTATTAAACCTTGTTAGCTAATAACGAGGCCAAACAAATTAAACATAGTGCCTTAAAAAATCTGAGGATTTATTTAAGAGTTAGTATAGAGTTTTGATCTATTCAAACTAAATTTATTTTGCCTGGAAAATATTTTTAGTTTGTAATTCCAAAAAAAATTTTAATCAGATCCATGGAATTAGGATTCTAAATATACTGAAGTCAAAATTACCTTTGCTTGAGCATCAGTTCTTTTGAATAACAACTCATACTTAGTGATTCAAAAATAGATTATAATTTATGCTAACTTAATTTAGAATGGAGATTAAAAAAATAAACCAAGAATTATATTTCAAATTCCACCTTCGTTGTGAAGCCTTTCCAGGCTGACTTATTTGTTGATTAAAAAGAGACATTAAGGTCTGATTGATATACAGAAAACTGTATATATTCAATATGTACAACTTGATGAGTTTGGAGATAAGTTTATAACCATAAAATCATCATCATAATCAATGTCATAAACTTATCTATCATCTCCAAAAGTTTCCTCTCACCTTCTTTCTTATTATTTTATTATTATTATTTTGTGACAAGAATAGTCAGCATAAGATTTATCCTCATAGTAATTTTTGTTAAGTGATGTTACAGTGCAGTACTGTTAACTGTAGGCACCAGGCTGAACAGTGGATCTCTATGACTTAACCTATTTTGTGTAACTTTATACTCTTGACTAATACCTCTTTGTCTTCCCTCCCCCCAGTCTCTGGTAACCATCATTCTACTTCCTTATTCTACGAGTTTGATTATTTTAGGTTCTGCCTCTGTGTGGTTTCATGCGGTATTTATCATGTGTCTGGCTTATTTTATTTAGCACAATGTCTCAAGTTTATTGTCATTGCAAATGGCAAGATTTCCTTCTTTATTAAAGCTGAATACTATTCCACTGCACGTATATACCACGTTTTCTTTATTCATTCATTGCTGTTGAATATTTAGGCTGTTTCATATCTTGACTCTTGTGAATAAAGTACTAAGCATTAAAGTGTGGATCTCTTTGAAATCTTAGTTTCAATTCCTTTGAAAATATACTCAAAATTAGAATTGCTGGAGTTTATGATAGCTATAGTTTTCAAGTTTTTGAGGAATTTCCATATTGTTTTCCATAGAGTCTACACTATTTTGCATTCTCATCAACAATGTGCAAGTGTTCCCTTTTCTCTTCATTCTCATCACCATTCATTTTTTTTTATTAATAGTCATTCTAACAGGTATGAAGTGATATCATATTTATATTGTGATATCTTTCCCCACACAAAAGCCAACAATTCATATCTCCACTTGCTTTTTAATTTTTCTTCATATTTTCACTTGTCATATATATTCTGTATATTACATATTCATTGATTTATTTCTGAGAGTATAAAGTGCTCCACAATCAGACACTTGCAAAAAGGAGTTATCTAAGCTGAGTAAGATTTCCATATGTGTAACTATATGTGTAGAGAACTCACAGGGATTGCTCTTCTGTGATTCGATCTTTAAAACGATGATTTGATATTAATGAGGAGAGGAAGAGGAGGAAAAGAGCAAGAGAAAGCACAAGGGAAGGGGAGAAGAAAAAAAAGATTTAATCATAATAAAGCATAGAAAAATATAAGATAGTCCAAAAGAAGGGAACACCATAAGCAAACACATGTAAATATGCATTTCAGAGAATTGTTGCAATTGAAGAATGGGTCAAGTACAATATTGGGCAATGGGCCAACTTGATTCCTTTGATTTTTGAGTAGGAAGTATAGTCATCTGCATCATCTTTTTATTACTTTACTTTTTAAAAATGCATTGTTATTTTGTTGTGTCATTTAAAGTAACCCTCCATCACACTATTCAACTGAAAATTAAATACTACATATAAAAATACTAAATAAAATATTAAATATATAGTTAAATTTTAAACACCCATTTTCATTTTATCACATACTATTAACGAGATATTGCAGGTTTGTATTGATACAATAATGTGCCATGAAATAGATTTACATGCAACATTAATATAGCACTTTAATGCTCTGGTAAAATCTCTATTGAGTTCTAATTTCCTGAGTTAACACCTGGAATGGAAGAATCAATTCTGACACTCCTTTTCTTTTTCCATACTAATTCATGTTTTAACCCTAACAACATATATTATTTATTTGGTGTACTTTGCTCTTTTCTCTTTAACCTCTAACAATTAAATTGTTAGTTACTCTCTAATTTTCTAAGTTAAAGTAATAACATTAGGAGTGGAAAGGAGAGAGATTGCAGATAAAATGTAGCATTTGATTGGATGTGGACCTGTGAGAAAAGGACCTATCCAGAATGAGTTTCAGCTTTCCATCTTGAATTACAAAGATAGACAAGAATGGTGCCATTGATTCAGCTAGGAAATATGGAAGAGACTTGGGTTGAGACATGGAGGCTTTGAAGCATCCGTGCCCATTAGGCATTTAGAATAGACACATAAGAGAAAGTAATCAAGGATAGGGACAGGAATCTTTAGCAGACTCATAATAGGAGTCCTGATTTGGAATAAAATGACGCATTGTGGTTACTAAGTTCGATGTCATTACTTGATTATATAGTGATTCCTCTCTTCCCTTCCAATCCAAATAATTCTTCCATCACTTACTACTCATGGTGATTTTATTGTGTAGGCTGGAATTTTGATATTGTGTTTAGCAATTCCTGGATTATTAGATATATAAAAATCATTCTTGATCTTAATGAAAGAAATGATATAATGATTTCTAGAAAGCATTTTTGTATATTTGTTTACAGGTAGCTTTTATCAAGTTGAGAAATTCCCCTAAATTTCCAAATTATCTAAGAGAATATTTTTGGTAATTATAGTAAGTGTTGAATAGTATCAAATTAAGTTTTGAACCTGTTAAGATATCTAAGCTTCTCTTTAGCATTAATAATGTTGGTTATTATAAATATATTTTCTGATGCAAAAATATTTTGTTATAATGCACATCTATAGAAAATGATGACTGGATTTAGTATAAATTATATGATCATTTATTAATATTTATAAATTCATATTTGATTGAATTGTGACATCTAATCTGGAATTAAGTTTATATAATATTTCTAAAATTTGATGGGCAACTTTCCCTGGCTCTTCAAGAGTAACTTATAAAAGAAAAAGATAGATACTACCTGTCTCTTAAACATTTAATAGGACACACTTGTAAAACTATCTGGACTTGAGTTATTTTGAGGAAAGTTCTCAATATAATTTTTAGATCGTATGTACAGAAATTTTTTATGTAAACTTTTAAATTCATTAATAATTAATGTTGCACAAATTATTATAAAATATTTTTATACTTTTATGATTGCCATCAGTCTGGATTTATTTTCCTAATCTATTTCATATTGTACTTATGATTGTCTTTTTCTAATTAGCTTTGGCACAGATTATTGTTTTATTATCTTTTCCAAAGAAGATACTTTTATATTTGTTAATTTTCTGTATGCTTTCTGTTGCTTGTCTTTAATTCACTGATTATTGTCTTTATCTTTATTAATCATCCTGGTATCTTAGAGCAGCATCCAGCACATACTAAGTGCTCAGAGCACTTTAGCTATTATTGTTATTGATATATATATATCCTTTTCTTCAATCTTAGACCTTCAAATAATCAATGATAGCAGTGTGGTGTGCATTGTCACATGTGTTTTACCTGTGATCATAGCAAAAGCACAAGCATATAAGCACAGATAGTGTTTTCTTCTATGAAAAAGAGATTAGAATCAATATTACTATGTAGTGTCTTATTTACTTTTTTTTGCCCTGAATCACATACTGCTAATGATCCCTTAGGGTGCACATTTACATCCAACTGCTTTATTTTAATTGATTCATAGTTCTCTAGAATAAATCTATAATTCTTTCAAACTTTACAAGTTATTAATCATGCTTATATCTGAGATAGGGTGAATATGCATGCAAGGTTATTCATTTTTATTTTTGCTATTACATTAAATGTATAAACATCCTCATATTTGGTTTATTACTTCAGTAGGAAAAAACAAACTCCCTCAAATTCTAATATTTCTTAATCAAAATATGTGTGCATTTTAAATGTTAATGTATACTATAATACTCCTTTTAAAAGCTTATAGCAATTGTCTACTACTAAAAGCAATGTGTCAGAGCTTACTTTTTCCAAGAATGGTATGGTCAAAAGCATATTAGAGCTAAACTACCTGGTTCAAATCTCAGCTTAGTCATTTACTAGATGCGTGTATTCGTTAAGTTTTTTAAGTTCTGCATTTAAATGGTCTTATCTGTAAAGTGAGGGTGTAAATTAGTACCCCATCATCAGAATGTAATGAGAATTAATGTAATAGTATAGGTAAATTGTTTAAAATAAGGTCTGACATTGTGTAACAGAGATGAATTTGTTAAGTAAGTTCAAACTTATAAATTCATAAATGTTACCATCTGATTGCTGTTTTACTACATATTTCTTCAAACTAGACGATTGCTCAATTTACTATATTGATAAATTGTTAGTATGTTCTCTTCTTCTATTCTTAAGTTGAATAACAAGTTGTAGCTGTTCTATTAACATCAGATCATAGTTTCATTTCCAATATTTTGAGAGTGGTGTGCTACTGTTATACTTCAGTGTTATTAATTGTGGTTTATGCCTTTTTAACAATTCTTTGCTCTTTATTAAACCGGTGTAGTTCAGTAATTGTCAGTGAATAAATCCAATAAAGACATAACAATTGGACTTTAACAATTGACTCTATATTCAAGTAACATCAAAACAGTTTAAAAGGGGTAGGATCTTTACCTGCTTTGTTCATTAGGGTATGCTAAGTGCCTGATACTGTGCTTGGCACATAGTAGATATTAAATGAATGCTTGCTGAATAAATATGAATTATATGTGTTGAGTCTTTCTTTCTTAGTCCAAAGCAACTATTCCAATCTAATAAACATTTTTAAAAATGAGGAAGAAAAAGACAAATTCTGAAACAAAACATACTGCTAAATTCATTGGCTTAGACTATTTTTCTAATTGTTTTGATTTTGCAAGTAAACTGCCAGTCTTTGAGGTCTGAGGGCTGGCACTGAACCAGTCCACTCTTGGCATAAGAATTCTTCCAACTCCTATGGGTAACTTGGTCTCAGCTGCTGCTTTTGTTTGCTTCTCCTTTTCTGTTTATTTTAATTACCTTGGCTTCTTCTGTATTTGCCAGTAAAAGAATATAAGAAAGACAACACAAAGGACATTATGCAATGTGATGGGGTCAAAGATTACTTGGATACATAAAGATCACTGAACAAAGAAAATAAATCTAAACTGTTGATTTTGTTTTCTGACTCTAATAGTTTAAAACTCTTTAAAAATCTTAAACTACATTATGCTTTTAATAAAAATGTTATCTTTCAAAGTTAGAAAACAATAGATTTTGTCATAAGACAAAAATGGAGAAAAGCATATGGAAGACAATATGCTTTGTTTTTAAGATGCTACTGTCTTTGTTTTCATCAAAATCAATAAAGAACATAGAAAAATCATACAACATTATGGAATATTATTATCTGAAATACATTTTTACATAAACAGCGGTGTTTTCCTGGTTTCTTGTGACTACTCCGTTTTTATTCACAAAGGTTACGCTTTTCCATTTTCCCCTGTCTTAATTCTCCTGGTTGCTGCCTCAGCAATTTTAAATAATACACAAAAGCATTAATATTTCAATGAGGTAACTCTTAACAGTGCATATCCCTTCTCAATTTTGAAATATAAACGTTTATCTTATTTATATTATTGTCTTCCAACTTTCTTGCTTCTTTCTAATTTTGGATTATATTTTTTTACTTCTGTTTTTTACCTTTTAACTTAACCTTTTACTTAACCCTCAATTTATCAGTGAATTAACACTATACAAGAAGTGTTTCTGCCTCCACGTTTTACATCTACCTATCTTTTTTTGACTGTCCATCTTTTTTTAAAATTGTTTTTATTTTTTATTTTTTTGAGTTGGAGTCTCACTCTGTTGCCCAGACTGGAGTGCAGTGGCATGCTCCCGGCCACTGCAGCCTCGACCTGCTGGGCTCCGGCGATCCTCCTGGCTCAGCCTTCCAAGTAGCTGGAACTACAGTCACGCGCTACCACACCGGGCTAATTTTCTAATTTATTGTAGAGATGAGGTCTTGCCAAGTTGCCCAGGCGGGTCTCGAACCCACGGGCTCAGGCAATCCACTCACCTCAGCCTTCCAAAGCGCGGGATTACAGGCTGAGCCACCGAGCCTGGCTGACTGTCTATCTTTAGCTGTGAGAATTTGCTTTCACATTTTCTAGATTGAGACTATTTAAATTATGCTCTATAGCCCTAAGTTTAACTTCTTCATTTTGTCTCTACATTTCTTTTGAACATTTTGAAATGATGAGTGAAGCCCATTTTTATGGGTAAATTTCTATTTAGTTTCCCCTTTTCAGTCATATTTCAGCCACTCCCTTTAACTCTGGAGACTTAAATCTAGGAACATTCTGACGTCCCGTCATGAAGATAGGCATTGAGGACTTCAGGTTGGATTATACGCAGTGCTGTCATTACTATAAGCCATTAATTCCAAATTTCTATACAATTTTGTCTTTCTAAATGTATTGACATCTCTATCTTTCATGTGGCTGATTTTTAACTTTCTTTGCTATGATAGGGTTATTTCCCAGTTAAGTTCCTTATCATTATTTTAGTTTTCACAAGAAAATATCCTTAATTGAAAGTTCTACTACCAAATATTTTAAAGCTGCATGTAGGTATTATAGAAAAAGCAAATAGAATTTATGATATAAATGCTTAGACTGAAACAATGGCCTTACTTTCTACTTATTAGCTAATTAACTTTGACGACAAAAATATATAAAATTGTAGAAAGTAGTTTTGTCACTTATAAAGTGGATTGCAACAATACTTTTTTCAAAAGATCATTTTAAACATTAACTAGTGATATCTGAATATGCTTTGTAAAAACTCAAGCGCTGTATATTAGTTAAGTATTATAGCTTATGAAAGATCAACACATCGTTTTATTAAAAGATCCTCAGTGCAAAGATAAGTCTTTAGCTGCTTATTTTTCTTACTACAATACAGAAATGGAAATAATTAATAGTGTTTAAAGCCCAGTCCAAAATTATTTTGCATAGATACAGAATTCTGAGCTATAAGCATAACATGTCAAAATACTTTTTAAAATTAATCACAATATGAAGTCCATGGCAAAATATAGTGACAATTATTTAACATATAATTATGTTAACTGATTTTTTTTCACTTAAACTGATTCAAGTGACTATTTTAATCGGTTTATATTTAACTGCTTTTTTTTCACTGCTTTTGTCTGAATTAACCATTGCTTTGGCATGTTGCACATTCCCTAAGAACATTAAGATACAATTCTTGTACATATTCATCCAGAATTCTCATGAATGAATGATGCAAGCAAAAAAACTGACATCTCCTCTTTCCCTCACACTTTCCCAACCATCTCTTTCTCCCAAACTTGCTCTTCCTTCTGAATCCTAAACATTCATGAAGAAAATTCCATGCATGTCCTTCCCATGTCAGAAATCTGCATCTTTCCCCTCCCCCTCTTTCCTCTCATCTCATGTTGACCCCAAGACATATCATATTTACATCTTTAATACCCCAAATTAGTTCATATCTTCACTTTCATTTCCCTTGTCATTGCTTGAATATTTTTCCCCTGGATTTCTGCCACAATTTACAACATTTCTGACTTTAATTTCGGTCACTCTAATTCATTCTGATGTATTTTTTTCTTCCTGAAATCCAAATGTGGCATCGTTTCTTTTTTGCTGGAAACTGCCCACCCCTAAATAGTCCATTTGTGATGAGACCAGCCTGACCAAACCCTGCTCAGAGAGCATCTCTTGTAGTTAATAGAGCTACTCTTTTTTACCAAATGTGTCAAATCCATCCTTGCTTTTAAGCCTTCACAGAAATTCTGTCATTAAACTGAAATGTTCCTCCACCATCTTATCCTGACTTCCATTGTATCATTTGACTTAAAATGACCGAATCTTTTTACAGGAAGCTAGATAACACCCTTCCTCATCTTTTACTGACATTAAGTAAACTTTTTTTTTTTTTTTTTTTTTGACTCAGAGTCTCACTCTGACCCCCAGGATAGAGTGCAGTGACAAATCACAGATAGTAGCTTACCTGAGCCTTGACCTCCTGGGCTCAGGCCCCTGAGTAGCTGGGACAACATGCACATGCCACCACGACTGTTTTTTTTGTTTGTTTGTTTGTTTTACTAGTGATCTCCCTATGTTGCCTAGGCTGTTCTCCAACGTTTGGGCTTAAGGAATGCTCCCGCCTCGGTCTCCCAAAGTGTTGGGATTACAGTGTGAGTGATGGTCCCCTGCTCATAAATTAACATTTTTTCTGTGCCACCACTCCTCCCATGATTAGTTCTATCATAACGCAGATAAATGGGTGTCAAAATTGCTTATTAACATATTTTTGAAGATTATTGTGCAGTGCTGTTTAAGAGTGGAAACACCAGGATGGGAAACTAGGAGTTCCTGCCCACCTCCAGCATAATCAAAAGGCAAGGTACTTACTTAAGCTATTTCTCAATTTTCTTACCTGTAAAATATGAAATATAATAGTATATACCGCATAGGGTCTTTGTAATTTTATAATTTATTTATTATAGAGTTGTGGAGTAGAATGAGGATTTGCTATTTAAGTAGACTGATGCAGGTGAAGTTTGGGCTTCTAGCTGGCCCTCTCCTCCTGGTAGTGGACCATGTATTCTTTGTATTGCCACGTGCCCCCCCGCCACATTTCTACCTCCCTCCCTCCCCAGCAGTGCCCTGCAACTGCCCATCCCACCCTTTTGCGAGTGTGACTAGTGATCAGGGCCTACTTATGAGCGAGAACATGTGGTATTCAGTTCCATTTCTGTGATAGTTCACTTAGTATGATGGTCCCTAGCTGTTTCCAAGTTGCTGAGAAGGCCATGATTTTGTTCTTCCTTATGGCTGAGTAACATTCCATTGTGTACATGGACTTCATTTTCTTTATCCAGTCCATTTTCAGTGGACAACAGTGTTGGTTCCATATTTTTGCTATTGTGAATAGTTTGGCAATGGCTATTGAGAAGATTAAATATAGTAATTACTATATAGTAATATATAGTAATTACTAAAGAACTGCTAGCTATTTTCCCTTATTTTTTTCATTTTTATTTTAGATTTTAGGGGTACATATGTATATGCTTGTACATGAACATATTGTGTGGTGGTGGGTACTGGATCTCAGGTGGCCCATTTCCCAGAGAGTGAACATTGCATCCCACAGGTAATTTCTGAACCCTAAGCACCCTCCCTCCTCCTCTTTATTGGAGTCCTCAATGTCTATTTATTTCCATCCTTGTAAACATTTAGCTCCCTTGTTTTAAGTGAAAACAAGGAGTTTTCAGTTTTGTTTGGTTTTCTTCTTCTGAGTCAGTTTACTTAGGATGATGATTTCCAGCTCCATTCGTGTTGCTGCGAAGGACAGGATCACTTTTTTTATGGCTGTGTAGTATTCGATGGTGTATATATAACACATTTTCTTTATCCAATCAATTGTTGGGGGTACTTAAGTTGGTTCCATTATTTTACTATTGTGAATAGTGCTGCAATGAACACATGAGTACAGGGATTTCTTGTATACGTTGATTTATTTTCCTTTGGGTAGATTCCTAGTTGTGGAATTTGTCTAGCTCAGTGAGTAGTACAAAGTGGGTGTTCAGTAATGGCAAATCACGAATGGTGATGAACAAATGAATATGAGGGTTATGTACTTTTAAATATCTGCTGACCATTTTCACATGTCTTTTATTATTGCCTGCATTCATTTTCTAGGCTGATTTTTGGAAATTAACTGAATTTACAGGTAGTAGCTTTACTTTAAATACTGTAAATTATGAAATAGTTGAATTATGCCCGAATATAGACAATTTAGTAATCTCTAGAAATTAAATTTGTTGATGAAATTATATATGATTTCTGACTAATGAAGTGTAGTTACTTAAGATGCACTATCATTATTTGTATTAATAATGATACTCAGTTTTCTACTCTATATTATCAGGCATTTCATTAATAAGTCTCATCTCTCAAGTGAGGTTTTCTCTTTGGAGATTATATATTTTCTGTTTCAGATTTCAGTAGTGCCCACATGTTCTGAGTCTTTTATCATATATGTATCTGCTGGTTGGCTCTCAGGTTGCATTCCTGCCTTAAAGAGCAACTCTAGGCAAAAGCATATATAGACTTCTTTTTCTGATCATGTGATGCTTCAGAAAAGGTATGAAATAAGATTTTTTTATATTGCTCTTCAAAATTTTGTCTCTAAAAATATAAATAAAGTCCTTGCATTACCTTTTACCTATCCATTGATTTGTGAACATACATATTTAAATCTTAGACAACCTTGTCAATTTCATACATAACTATATTATGGCCAGTTCTTGTAGTACATGAATGACACATGTGTCTTATTATAAGATCTTTGTCTTAAAACTGTATGGCAGCTAAAAACCATTCTTATACTCCATCATTGTGCATGACATATTAAAATGATGTATAATATTTATGTCACATTTAATAATCATACTTGGTAAGCTATAAACTCTATAGTCTTACAGGTCTATATTATTATTACTGCTGAGATTAACTTAAAGGGAGTCATTTATTCACTTATTTAATAACTAAGTATGCACTGAGTGCCTCCAGTTAGTCTCTGGGAATAAAATAATTAACTAAATTGTTAAACTTAAGGAAGTTGAGATTAAAGGAAAAAAAAGAGAGGGGAAAGAATTTAAAATTTGATTGTGCAAAATGATTGAGTGAGGATTATTTTAGATAAAAGGATAATGACCATACCATTTTTCCATCATTAATTCAAAATTGTTATGTTGTATTATCGAAATCATAATGATCTCACTGATTTTTTTAAAGTGAAATGCTCTGCATTTCTATGATAATTTTTAAACTTTCCTTTCTTAGTCATGTATGGATTCTATACACTACAGCAGAGGTAGAAAATTATAATTTAGCCTTAAGATGTTAAAACTGGGCCAGACATATTCACTAACTTTTCTCTAATTATATCATATGTCCCTGGTTTTCTGAATTTTTCAAATTATTTGAAAAAGTGCCTTGTTATGAATATAGTCATGTTTTACTCTTTCCAAGAGCATGCATTTCTTTTAGGTTTGGGTAATGCCTTCACCTTCACTGGTCTTTCAGATACCCTTGATAACATACTTGACATTGGTGTCTTTCTTGACTCTTTTAGGTTAAGTTTGATGTCTCTGCTGAAAAATTTTATTTCACCCTACATTACTAGGTTATAGTACTTTAATTATAATTCTGTGTTTGGCTGTCTGTCCTCCGAATTTTACTGTAAACTCTATGATGATCGAGGGCTTTCTATATTGCTCACTATTATATTCTCATTCTCTACATAGTGCTTTGAACATAGCACGTCTTATGTAAATAATAAAATCAGATACTTGATTGGTAAGTATGTCAGTAACAATATAAAATTGAGTGCTTACTATGTACAAAATGCAGCATATGATTTCTGCTAGATGTGGCACAGTCAGAAGTGAAACCCTGTAGTCGAAGAATAAATAAAAAACAATTCTATGAAGTGATTATATTATGCTCTGATGCTCAGGAGAATAATTAAAATTAAGTTCAAATTTGAATTTGACCATTGTCAATACCTTATGTCAATAATTAAGCATGGTCTTTCACATTTTTCATTGTGTTGCTGGACTACAGGTGTTGTATGATAATAAATATGTATGACTAATTCCACAGAAGAACAAGTTTGAGAAAAATGACACAAGAATAATCAAAAATAGAAATTAAAGATAAGGATTAATTTTTCAGTGGGATATTATTGCTTGATAATTAAAAATAGATATATAACCATTAACTTTATCATTTTTTTCTAATAAAAGTTGAAACATCATTGTCTCTTGAGTGACAGCTTTTCAAAGTGTATAGCTCAGAAAATGGTAAAGTATAAGACTGATAGATATAAATATTGATTGATTTAATTACAAATGTTCAAGAAGCTTAATATGAATGCTACAAACTGGTCAATGTGTGCAGTTGGGTAGTCAACTTCAGTTGGTCAGTTACATACCATTGTGAAATTTTTAGGAGCAATTCTTTCATAAACTCTATTGATGGAAATGACATACTATGTATGTCCTTTTTTTAAAGTAGGCATTACCTGATCTAGATAGGTTTGCTATATAGAATTTTTAAAACAATATACCCATGGTGATATAGAATTTAAAAAATAAAAATCATGATAATTTAAATATAGTAATATACAAAAACATTTTTGTTAACTAAATTAAAAAATTGTGGAAGAAAGTTGTTTCTTTTTTAAATTTTAAAAAAATTCTTGTCTTTCTAAGCAAATGACAATAGTTACAAAAGTCATAGAGATAGTAGATGAGTGGCAATTCATCATCATTTTTTATTATCTTTGCATGAATTTATTTTTATCTTAAACTTTATCACTATCATGGTCTCATCTATTTTCATTAAATGTTTACTCAAACAACCAAATGGTTTATGTGAAAACAGACACCAGTGTCTCGTGGGGGGAAAAAATAGAAAAGATGATTCTAAGATTGTCTTAGAATGACTTTTCTAAAATAGAACACTGAGATATATGTTTGTGTTAAAATGATGTATTAAGGATGTGCTCTCAGAACAAACTAAGGCCTTAAGGGAGGAAGAATAGGAAATGGAAACGGCAAACAAAGGTGTGATTTTGGGCAAGGGTCTGTGCAGGACAGCTTCAGCCTGACTTTGCAGGGAGATTTGGAGGTAGACTTCCCACTACCAGACCCAGTAGTCAGTGTCTGAGTCATTTAAGGGGACCCTGATATTCTAGGTTTTCCCTGCATGTGGACAAGATGGTTCTAAGAGACTCTTCCAAGAGAGTTGCAAATGTAACCATTGGAAGCAAAAGCACATGCAAATAGGGAGAAGGGAGTACAGGAAAGATAAAAGGATGAGGCGGTATAGGGGCAAGCACCAAGAACATTCACACAGGGTTCTCTTGATAGATATGAGCTGAACCATAGCTTGTACCTGCATTAGTTTTCTAGAGCTGTTCAAGAAGAATCACCAACTGGTGGCTTCAAACAAGAAAATTATTGTCTATAAGTTCTCGAGTGTATATATAGATCAAAATCAAGATGATGGCAGAGCAGTGCTCCCTTTGAAGCATCCTCCCTTGCCTCTTCTAGCTTTTGGTGTTTGCTGGCAATTCTTGGCATTCCTGTGGTGTCAAGGAATCACTCCTGTCTCTTCTTGTGTAGCCACATGGCTGTCTTCTTTCTCTGTGTCTTGTCTTCACATAATGTTATTCTCTTTTTAAAGAACACCATGCCTATTTAATTTCAGCCCATTCTGGTAGAGTATGATTTCATCTTAACTTGATTACAACCGCAAAGAACATATTTCTAAGTAAAACCACGTTCATATGTACTCAGTGTTAAATCTTCAACATATCTTTTTAGGGGAAAAAAGTAAACTCACAATAGTGTCTAACAAGTTATATACAAAATTCACAATGATAGTTTAATCAAGAAGATTAAGTACTTTACTGTATGTTCTGGGATTCCAACCATGTTAGTTCAGATTTCATTATCAAATAATAATAAAGTGACTTTTTTACTAAACTGTCATGAATTGAAATGTTAATATTTATAAAATATTTTTTCAGTGAAATATTTTCAGTGAAAATGTATTTCAGTGAAGTATTTTAACAATATATTTTTCAACATTAAATATTCAAGTAGATTAAGAAATTAAATAGTATAATATTGGTCAATGAAAGGATGCAGTTATTACTTGTAATATTTTTCAGATCACTTGGCAAGAAAGAAGCAAAATTAAAATGAAGTCACAATTTATTTTTGTCATAGGTTTAATATTATAAAATGATATCTATTTCTTATTTAATTTTTGAATGATTAACATATTCACATCTTATTCCATTTCTCTCATGCTATTTTGTTGTTGAACCACTTAAAAGCAGTTTGGAGATGTTTTGGCATTGAATGCCTAAATAAATAGTTCATGAAGTACTGACTTAGGACAAAAACTTTATTTACATGATGAAAATATCTTTATAATATCCAAGATACATAATTTAAGAGTATTATCTAATAATAGTCCACATTTAAATGCATTCATATTTCCCCCAAATTACCTATATCTTTTAATTTTCAAGTCAAATTCAATAAATGTTCATGAATTGAATTTTGTTGTCATGTCTTTTCATTTTCCCTTAATCTGGAAATCTGGAAGAATCTTTCTATATATTTTTTGTCATTTCATTACAAATACTTTAAAAATATTCTAAGGTAGGATTTTTTTCCTTAAAGGTTTCCACATGATTATTAGCTTTTGTTAAACTTTTTTGGGGGGCAGGGATATTTGCAGGTGATTTTGCTTATTCTCATTACAAAGTAAATAATATCAGGTTGTCTGCTACTGCTGATACTAAGTTTGATCACCTGGTTAATCACCAAATCTGTCTATTTTAAAGCAAATTTATCCTTTTATAACTATAAGTAATATTGTGGGTGATATTTGAGATGATAATAATATATTGTATAAGTGAGTTTGCCATTCAATGACATTCTTAATACTCAGTTATTAATTTGGGGGTGCTGTGGTCTGAATGCTTATGACAATGCTTATTTTTTGTGCTACCTAAAAATATTGCTTCACAAACTCATATGTTAAAATCCTGTCCATTAAGGTGATAGTACAAATAGACCTGGCCTTTTCGAAGAGATTAGTTGAGGGTGAAGCCTTCGTGAATTGGATTAGTGCTCTTATAAAATAAGCTTAAGGGAGCTCATTTTTCTCTTCTACAATGCGAGGACACAGGGAGAACCAGAAAATGGGGCATCACCAGACACCAAATCTGCCAGAGCTTTGATCTTAAACTTTTCAGCCTCTAGAACAGTGAGAAATAAATTTCTGTTGTTTATAAGCCATCCAGTTTCTGACATTTAGTTATAGTAGAACTAATAAATTAAGACAAGGTGTTGGCATTGTAATTTCCTATTTTAATACTTCTCTGTATATTTTTAACTGACATTTTCCTATAAAGAAGAGTTTTTAATTTTTTTTCTCTTTTATGTTCTTGTTTAGTTTACTCTCTATCTAACAAATTATTGCGGACTCGTGGGATCTTATATGTTATCTTTTTAAAAATTTTGATTCAAGGATTAACGAACTACAATCCACAAGCCAAATAAGCCCACCAATTAATTTTGTAGCGTGCTAGCTAAAAATATTGCTTTTGTGGTTGAAAAATATACTGAAAACGGACACTTTATGACACATGAAAATCATCTGAAGTCCAAAGAGGCAAGGAGAGGAAGTTGTGCAATCTAAACGCAGTGAATGCCAGATTAAAGGAGAAGAGTCTCTTGTCAGAAAAAGGCACAGTTCTTGCCACAGAGCATGACAAAAACTAAGAGAGAGCCAGTGGAAAACACCTTTTCCTCTTCCTTTTCCTGCCATCCAATCTGCCTGGGCATCCCACTGGCCAGATCCAATCAGGAGTCAACTGTTGAAGAGGCCTGCAGGGGTCAGCCTCCAGAGCCTAGAGCAAGACAGACAGATGGAACATGGGCTGTGGACTGGTACAATTGGAGGATGATTTGCATACTAAAAGACAAAGTTCTCTAGAGGAAAAAACAAATGGCACAAATGGTGGCTGAGATCAGGTGTAACTTTTTATACCAAAAGCAATATTATCTGATTGTATATTTATAATCTCCAACTTCTAACATGAAATAAAAACATTTGAAAAGTCAGTGGAAAGCATTCCATGTTTCATTTATTACTTCAATAAATATTAGCAAGCTTGAGACAATCACAGTGTTATTAAGCAAAAAGTTAAAAATTTTGAAAAATGTCTATCCCAAATAGTGAAATATTAGTCAATGAATATCCATAATATCATAAGTGATTTATGTACATTGCATGTAGCATTGAGATATAATTATTCCCATTGCATGGCAGATGACACTGAGACAGATGATTAGTCGAAGATGTCATAGCTAATATATGCCAGAGTTTAACTGAAACACAAATCTGCCCGTCTCCAACAGTTTTACACTAAGGTCTCCCACTTTTTTTTGTTTGCTTTTTAGAAATAATTAAATTACTCCAAATGGTCAAAATTTATGTAATGATGGATGCATGGGTAATTGAGAAATACAGTATAGCAAAATGATTAACTTTCACTGGATTTCAGCTTCAACCACATCTGCGGTAGTGCCTATATTAACATTTATTTAATTTCTATCTTTTTCATACTTAGATTGTTAAAAAAATCATGTTCCACTGTAGAAAATATATTTCCTAGGGATTTTATAAATGAACCTAGCTAACTAATTTTATACTCTTCAAGAATGTGAAGGCATTAATTGAGGGAAATTAAACAACAGGAAGTGCATATAGGAGAGAGAGTCAATCCATTTTGGTTGGCTACCCGGTTACATGGTTACTTTACTTTCTACAAGCAAAGTTTTCAGTACATAATTATAAAACTTGAATATGCAATTACTAGGTATCACAGGCCTTGTGACTGCTCACAAGACCCTTTTCAAATGTAAATACAGCACCCATATATCTCCACATACAAAGAGGCTTGTCACTTGCCGTTTGAAATGACAAGCATAACATGCCCTGCCTTGTACTTAGAAATAAAGAACCTGCTATTCCTTACAACGTGGTTCAGGAAATATCTCAGTGGAGGTTGTTTAAAATGATTCCTCTAAAGTCTCTTTTATGTTTGGTTTTTACTCCTGTGCTCTCTTGAAATGCCAACCAACAATGCAAATGGCAGTCATCTACCCTGTCACCATCTGCTGCCTTAGTCCACTGGTGGCTTATTTAACTAAATGGCCAATTTTATCTTATGCATGGACTAAGAAATGTAAATGGTCAAGAGCCATCTAAATGAAAACATCTGGTTCTCCATAAATGATAAAGATAAGTTGATGGAGGTGAATGAATGCTGTGGTCATTGGAAATGCATTTCTCATTTCAATTCATGATACCACTAACTTTCAACTTTCTTTCTGAAAGTCATCAATGGCTAGATTCTGTAGACAGTGAAGACAGCATAAAGAAAAATCTGGGTCAGATGTGTTTAATCTGACAAATGCTGGCACCAAGATGTAATTAAACATATATATTTTTTTCTGCTTCTTGAAACAGAATTGTCAATTTTGTTCTTTTAATTGAAATGAACTAATGTCTTTCTTTTTCTTTTTCTTTCAGTAAACCTCTGTGGTAGCTTGTTTTCAGAGTGTGCTCATGTTACTCTCCCACTGAGAGGTAAAGTCAATTCCTCCAGGCCCTGGAATCTAAGCTGACTTATAGACCAAATGAACATGGCAGAAATTATGCTGGGTTGGTTCTGGGCTGAGTCTTTAAGATGATTGGCCACTTGTACTTTCTTTTTCATGCAAAGTTCATGACAGGTAGATACCATGGAAGGATCCCAACTCTACTAACACACTCATGCTGTGAAGAAGTTAAAACTAGCCACATAGGGCATGGAGAAGCAGTAAGTCCTTAAATGTTTCAACCATCTCTGCCGAGGTGCCAAATGCATGAGTGAACAAAGCATCTGGTGAAAAATTTACATGTGTACACTTGCATATGAATATACATATTATGTGTGTGTGTAAAATGTATCAACTTGGCTAGGCCAAACATTCTAGATGTTCCTGTGAGTACATATTTTAGATGCAACTAACATTTAAATTGAGCAAAGCAAGTTACCCTCCATAACATGAATGGGTTTCACTCAAGTCGAGGGTCTTAACAGAAAATAATAACAACAACAATAATAACTGACCTCTCCAGAGGTCACACACTCAGTGCAGTTGGGCAGGTGCACTCGAAAATCACCCAACATAAAATGGGCAAATGTGTTGAAAAAATCTCCAAAAAAATTCACTGAGGCTGAAAGCAGCCTTTCACAACAATGCTTGTTGGTATGCTGATGCCATTGGGTTCCTAGAACACTTACCTAGTGAGGGGAAGCCTGCACTACCAGGGGCCCACCCTCCCAAAAATAATTCCATTCTTTGGGGTTCCAGAGGAAGAGGGAATTCTACTAGCCGGTGATGATTTGAACAAAAACTTTTTTTGAATTTCCAGTCTGTCCTGTAAATTTGTTAGCTTCCACTGTCACATGATCTTACTTCTTAATTTTCCTCTCTCTCTCTCTCTCTCTCTTTCTGTACTCATACATATGTATAAATATGTATGTGTGTGTGTGTGTGTGTGTGTGTGTGTGTGTGTGTGTGTGTGAGAGGACCCTCCAAAAAATGTGTTTATTAAAACTTGTGTATTTATTCTTACATGTTTACACTTGTCACCTACAAAGTACTCTCCATTTGATGCAATACACCTATCAATAAGCTTTTTCTATTGCTCAAAATAGTTTTTGAACTCATCATTTTTGATGCTTTTTAATGCTTCTGCCATTTTCCCCCCACTTTTTCCACATGGGCAAAATGTTTCCTTTTAAGGACTTTCATCTGGAAAAACAAACAAAGTCACTTGGGAAGAAATCGGATGAATAGGGAGGCTGGGGCATGGAGGTCAGGATGTTTTTGGTTGTGTGGGCAGGTGCACTCAAGAATCACCCATCATAAAATGGTCAAATGCATTGAAAAAATCTCCAAAAAAAAATCACTGAGGTTAAAGTTGAACTGAATCATGGTAGTAATGTGTAATTGCAGTAGTCAAACTTGACTTGCATTCATCCTTTGTTATTGATATATATTATTACAATTTTAATACAATTTTTTCTTTTTTAATATGCGTATACTTTTTTGGCACTCTCTGTGCTATCTGGAATGTCTAATTTTAAAAATAAGTTGTTTTTTCCAATAAGAAAAGAATAAAGGAATGTATGACTCACAACAGAAATAAAAAGGCAGGAAACAGAAACTGCCTTGGACAGTGTCCAGATGTCAAACATAGTAAGCAAAGACTTCAAATTAACTATTATAAATATGTCCAAAGAAGTGAAGGAACATGATTAAAGAAATACAAAAAAGGATACTCTATGTTTATAGATTAGAAGACTTAATACTGTTAAGATGGTAATACTTGTCAAATGGCCCTATGTAAATTTCAGTTGTCTTTTATTTTGCAGAAATTGAAAAGTTGATTCTAAAATTTATATGAAAATGTAATGAAAACTGAATCATCAAAAAGTCTTTAAAAATTGAAATATTCACATTTTCTGATTTTAAAATTTATTTCATTTTTACAGTTATCAAGAGAGTGTGGAACTGGCATAAAGATAGACACATAGATAAGTCAGACATAATTGAGAGCCCAGCAATACGCTCATAAATCTATTACAAATTATTTTTCAGCAAGGGTACTAAGAATATTCGATAAGAAAAAATAATCTTTTCAACAAATGGTGCTGGGACATGTGAATATTCACGTGTGAAAGAATGAAGGTGAACACTTTCTCACCCCATACCTAATAATGAATTAAAGATGGATCACAGACACCTAAATTTAAGAATTAAAACAGTAAAATTGTTAAACAAATATGATTAAATCTTCAGGCAAAGATTTCTTGGCTACACTACCAAAAGAATAAGTGATTTTTTAAAAAGAAATAAATACTGGAATTCTTCAAAATTAAAAACTATTGTACTTCAAAAAATATCACTTTTGTAAAAGTGAAAAGTCAAACCACAGAATAAAAGACAGTATTTGCAAACCATCTATCTGATAAATGACCTGTTTTCAGAATATAGAAGGAACTTTTAAAACTTAATAATAAAAAGGTAAAATATGACAATCAAAAATGAGCAGAGGATATAAATAGAAGTTTCTCCGAAGAAGATATGCAAAAGGGTGAATAAACACATTAAAAGATGTTCAACGTCTTTAGGAAAAATCAAAACCAGAGTGAGATATAATTTCACATTCAATAAGATGGTTACAATGAAAAAGGGCAGATTATAACAGGTGATGGTGTGGGTGCAGAGAAATTTCAAAGTTTCAATTGCTGGTGGGAATCTAAAGTATACAGTAACTTTGACAAACAGACAGGAAGCAAAAAGTTGGATGACAACAGTTTTGTAAATAGCTTTCTTCCCAGTCCTGGTCTCAGCTTAGTGAGTTCAATGCTTTTGGGGACATTTGTACTTGCTTTAGGAGCTTCATGTTTACCAATCATCTTAAATCTTAAATTTTAGGCCTGTCTTTACTTACGACCTTGGTAGTGGTCACTGGTTCCATGATGGTTTCATAATGGTCTTATAGCGGAGGACCACATCTACTCACATCATTTGACTCCCAAAGGAAAGCAAAACCAAAGTCTAGAACATTAGTCTTCTCAGATAACAGTCCCCTACCCTTCTCTGTCTGAAACTGTGCAATTTATGGTATGCATTGTTATGCACTGCTTAGTACTAATTAAACTTCTAACTTCTATCCTGAAAGATAGCATTTGAATTCATGAAATACACGCATGAAACCAACTTATCTCATACTTACACGATAATATGGAAGTGTTTCCATTGTTCAAAAATGAGAAGTCAATAATAAAGAATGAAGTACAAATTTTGTCACAATTCTCATTTAAGAAAAAAAAAAAGAACATCCTGACAGGTGACTATTTATTTATTTATTTTCAATAAGAAGAATGCTCTCTTGGCAATCAACAGACTTATCAAACTAAACCCTTATTCACAAACATCTCAGCTAGATGTTCTTAGAGACTCTTGTTAACCTTCCCAAGCAGCAAAGAAAGCACCGGACTTGTTTGACAACTTGCTATGTGCCAGAGAAATTATGTATGCTTTTCTTTTGTTAATTTTTTTAAAAAGGTTCAGTACAAAAGTATTTATTTTATTACATAAGCACTATTATGTACGTTGATTTAGAGGAAACCTGAATTCTGACTACTTGACTTTTTTTTTTTTTTAATTTGAAAACAAAATACACTCTTGGTTTCTAATTAATGACATTGTATTCTGTGATAGAAAATGAGTTAACCCATGAACTCATGAACTTGTTGGTAGCTTGGTGCCCCAACAATATATTTTATCTCCCCTAGGGTGGATGGAGCATATAATAAAGCCATGATTGTCTGAGCACAATTCAACCAGTAAATTGTTTACTAATGGCAGACAGCAGCAGGAGGTAACTTTATCAATCACAAGCTTTTCTTTCTACCACATTGCAACAATGGAGTAACTGAGCTCAGTATAAACACAATTTCCAAAACTAAGTTGGTGTTACCTTAGATGACTAAGGTTTTCATTAGACCCATGGGTATTTGGATAAAGCCTAAACTTTAGAACTATTCAAATAAAAAGCTTAATGGTTTAAGCAAAAATCACTGTAATTTAGGAGACATACTGCATGTTAATGAAAACCTGGAGAAAGATGTGGTCATTTAAACTGCGTAAAGCATATTACTGAAAGGTGAGTGGGAGCAACCATATTTCCTCCTCTGAGTTAATTTCTATATTCAGATTTTCCTTTTGCAAAGAATGGGAAAATGACTTAGTTAAAATCTTCTGGACAAAACTGACATTTTCTCATTGAGTCAGTTACATTTTTAGAAGGAGCAATGGAAATGTCCTATATAAATTCAGTCATATGCCCTGGGACCCAAACGAAGTCACTGATATGCAAACCTCTCCTCTGTCCCAGCCCTTGTTCATGTTGGAATTATGTGAGTTTCTCAAGTTCAGATCAGATTAGAAATGCAATTTCAGAATGTGAGGTTGAAATTATGGCAGTTTGTCTTGTTTAATCCCTTTAAATTTCCCACTTGTTGTTGTATTATTTTAATTTCTTTTCCACATTTCCTTTTTATTATTCCCTGCATGTTTCCTTTTGTCTTAGAAAGTATTTATTTTGTCTTTGTATATGACATCTGCTAGTAGTTTTCCTGTAAGTTACTTTGTTATACTAAGTATAGATTTTTCTAATGCTCCATAATTATCTCTCCATTGTATTTCAATAAAATACATATTCCATGAGTTCTATTTACATTACAATCCATTCTCCCTAGCCTCCCATTATGTGTGGTCAGAAAGCGCTAAGTGACATCAAACCTCTGTAATGAATATCATTTAAAACATGGTATATAGCCGGGCTTGGTGGCTCAGCCTGTAATCCCGCGCTTTTGGGAGGCTGAGGTGAGTGGATTGCTGAGCCCGCGGGTTCGAGACCCACCTGGGCAGCGAGACCTCATCTCTACAATAAAAAATCAAAAAATCAGCCCGGCGTGGTAGCGCATGCCTGTAATTCCGTCTACTCGTAGGCTGAGGTGGAAGGATCACCGGAGCCCAGCAGGTCGAGGCTGCGGTGGCCGGGAGCAGCCACTGCACTCCAGTCTGGGCGACAGAGTGAGACTCCAACTCAAAAAAACCTAAAAAAACAAGAAACAAACAAACAAAAAAACATGGTATATATACTAAATTCAGTTCCGGAGTCAACTTTGAGCTGTGTGACTGTGACCACACTCACTTTTCCCCATCATTCACATTTTGGCTGCTCACTCTGTTCCCAGCATGACATATATTAGCCATTGTTCATGCTGCTTCCACAGTTATGGAGCCAGGTGACTGCTCCTGCCGGTCAGCTAGTAATTGAGGAGCTCCAAGCACAGCACTGACAGAGACCAGCTGCCTCACCTGCACACGTGCCAGACAGGTCGGCTGGGAGACCAGCCTCCGAGGTCCTCCCTTGCCAGTTTATGCTCAGAGATGCCAGAAAACACAATCTGGGTGCTTATAGGAGTTAACTCCCTGTGGGCAGATTCTGTCCAGTGGGAGTCAGAAAACTGAAAGGAGTCAGACAGATGAATGATCCTTTTTTTGAGTCCCCTGAGGGAGAATTCTGAGGTGCGCT
The DNA here is from genome assembly GCF_000164805.1 of Carlito syrichta. NCBI lineage: Eukaryota > Metazoa > Chordata > Mammalia > Primates > Tarsiidae > Carlito > Carlito syrichta. The sequence goes on along the minus strand of NW_007231556.1, from coordinate 256,632 downwards.
CATTTATATTTCATACAGCAAATAGTTTTTGAGCAAGCTAGGACACTGAATGAGAATTGATGGGAGGATTGATAATTATTACAATGTGACAACAGTATAACTAGACTGTCCCAGATAAACCAAAATATATAGTGAGCCTAGTCTTAATTTTCTTTGACAAGTCCTGTAAGGCCACAACAGTCTCTCGTGTCTACTTTTCCTCTTTCCTTGACTTGCTTTTCTTTCTCCCTCACTCCTTCTTTTTTTTCTGGCAACATACTTCTCTATGTTGACTGGTAGATAAGATCTTCCTCAGACTCCTGGTACCGAAGTGGATGTTCCTTTGAATGAGGTTTGGAACTGATAGTTATTCAGAAGTCTAAAGTCAATAAAACCCCCATGGCTGGTGGAGCTATCCTTACATTCAATCCATTTTGACTAGCAGATCTTATGGTGTTACAGATATTAATGTAAAGATGGACTTTGTATAAGGTTTATGATAAATCTTAATGGGTATCCCTGCAAAGCAGATCCTCATTGCAAAAGGTTATTCTCCATTTTAAATATTGTTCATGTGCCCTCCCAGAGATTGAGTACCAAATTATGACTCCAAGTGATTGTATGACTGGAAATAATGATCATAAGGTGAGTTTGACTTACTTCAAGGTTATGCAGGTTGGAAAGTTCGGAGCCATGACATGGCTTATAGCAGGACTTTTGTGCTGCATCATAACATGGCAGAGAAGGTCAAAAGGGAAGTGGACGTGGGTGAAGAAGAAAAATCCGAAGGCTGTTCTAGATTTATAACAATGTGCTCTTGGGAACGAATCCATTCCTTGGGAATGAATCCAGTTTCTCCAGAGCAGATTCACCTATTTATTAATCTGAACAGTAGTTGCTGCCCAAATAAAGAAAGGAAGAGTAATTTAGGATCAGACTTGAGCAGGAGGTCCAGAAATTAAATCAAATGGACAAATGATCCAGACTCAAACGTCCCCTCCTTCTCCTCTCTGAATGCTACTCCTTCGACTCACTCCTGAACCACATGAGGTTATGAGCTATCTATGGAGGATGAAAGAACTTGTATCTATTTTGCATATTTGCTGATATATCTTGACACTATTTGGAAGTGGCCTACTATGTATTATAACGCCACTGAGATATGGCCTCATAGAACAGTCTTGAACAAAAATCCTATATTTGATAAAACTCTAAGCAGTATCCTTTGTTGTTCAAAGGGAAGGGAGGAATACTTGGGTTAAGGTCTCACATGTTTTCTGGGAAGTGACAAATGGCGTGGCTATTTATTCAGCAACCTCTAAGAAAAAGAATGGAGCATCAGTGCCAAAAGATTCTTAGAAAATACATATGTGACTGGATTTGTGGAAGTAGGAGCAAATCGTAAAATGCCTATGTTTCATGTAGTATCCATCAGAGATAAGGCACCATGGAGGACATGTTGAGCTACCATGGACAAGGATGGTTCTTGCAGTTGAGGTAGGCAAACTCCTGTCTAACTAAGGGCAATGTGAATCCACAACAGAGTAGCACTATAGTTGGGAATGTGACTTGTAAATGTGTGCAGCAGCATGTGATCACCCAGGGTGACAGACTCACTAACCACTGTTAAGTGCTCAACTGGCCAGCAGCATTGACTGACACTTAGCTGTTGATGTGGCAATATCTTGTTGCAAGAATTGTCAACAACCTGGTGCCAAGCTGATTATCCTCAGGGGAAACAGGTATACACTCTTGTTGAAATAAATTCATATTCTAGATATAGACTTCCCTTTCCTTCCCACAATACCTCTGTAATCCTTGATCTATTGATATTTATTTGACACATTTACCTCAGAACAAGGAACCTATTTTATGGCAAGGAAGAGAGAGAGGGAAATAAAGAAAGAAAGAGGTCATTAAGTTAATAATGCTTTTAAGTTTGGAACAAAGTTTATAGCATTAGTGAAGATTAATGTATTAAGATCATTGACATTTGAATAATGATTATTTGAAATTTGCAGGTATTGGTGTTACAGATGACACTGATTTTTAAAAAGGCAAAATTCTAAACAAAAATGACAGTGAATTTACTACAGAAAACAGGAGAATTCACTGAAAAAAATAATTGTCTTATTCTGTTTTGTATTGCTATAACAGAATACCTTAGAATGGGTAATGTATAAGCAAAAGAGATTGACTTACCTCAAGGTTATGCAGGTTGGAAAGTTCAGATCCATGACATGGCTTATAGCAGGACTTTTGTGCTGCATCATAACATGGCAGAGAAGGTCAAAAGGGAAGTGGACGTGGGTGAAGAAGAAAAATCCGAAGGCTGTTCTAGATTTATAACAACGTACTCTTGGGAACGAATCCATTCCTTGGGAATGAATCCAGTTTCTCCAGAGCAGGAAAGGCCCCAAGCCATCTGCGAGAGCAGAACTCTCATGATCCCAAAACATCTCCACAGGCACCATCTCCCAGTACTGCCACACTGGGGATCAAATTTTAACGAGTTATTGTGGGAGTAAACAAACCATATCCAAACCATAGCAATACTTAAGCTTATTATCAGAAATATAAACAAAGTTTGGACTTACTGCAATCATATATAAATTCACTAAAAACACTTTGGGATGATCTATTTTGGGGTGTACTTTAAAAGCAGAGTATGTAATACTAAATTTGACACACTACACTATTACAAAATACTTTTCCTTTTTATGTGTCAATGAGAAAAAACTAAGGGTTTATTTGGGTCAATTCATGAGTATCAGTCAACACACATGCCCTCTTCTCAGGATCTCGGCCATGCACATTTGTCTATCACACATTCACAGTTCACATTGTGAGTAGCCATTACAACCTAGTAATTTCATCAAGGTAGAGAAAGATGTTCAGGTTTTTATACTGTAGTTTCATGTCCCTTATGAACATTAGTTTTCTTTATTGAAATAATAACATTAAAACTAGAAACATGCTAGAGTCCACAAAGACTGCAATTGATTTTGAATTTTCCTCTTCCTTTCTATTCTGATGTACATTAAATTTTTGTTAAAGTTCAGGATTTAAAAAAGATTAATGACTCTTTATTTCTGCCTCATATTGTAATCCATTGTACCTGCTTTCAAATTTGTGTGGTCCACTCTCATATTTTTATTTCACAATGACATCTCTTTCATTTTTCTCAATTTTCTATGTTGCATTTAAAAATCTTTCCTTTCACCGATTCACTCTGTTTTTTTTTCTTTCAATTGTACTGGCTTCAAATAATTGTCTTCCTAATATTCAAATATTATTATCTAATTTGTATGACCAGCTATCTTTTAAAATAATAAAAACACATTTCTCCTTTAAATCTATGTATTTGAAAAAATAGATTAATTAAAAAATCTATGTATTTTTAAAGCTACCGTACTACAGCAGTTCTGAAACCTGTCAGCAAATTAGTGTCAATTTGGTGGCTTAAAAAAAAAACACAAAAAAACAGCAGTAGCTGATCCTGACTCTCAAAGATTCATTTAATTGATTGGAGGCAGGCTCAAAACTCCTCAAGAGATTCTAATGTACATTCAAGGCTGAGCACCGCTGACTATCCTTGTCTTTGCACATTATTTTGTACAATTGTGTAATGAATCACTCACAGACCTTGTACAGGCAGGAATTAATTTGTATTGTACCACCCATTTGGAGTGCTGCCTGCTTTTGTCTTGAACACGGGCGTGCCTTCCTTCCTTTTTCCTACATTACCTCCTTCCTGCCTTCCTTCTTCGTACTCTTTCTTCCTCCCTTGCTTTCCTCCTCCTCTTTTCTCTTTTTTTTCTTCCTTCATAATTATTGTTGGCTTTAAGTTGATATTCAGCAGTTAGTTCACTTGTCCATAGATTCCATATTCTGACATTTTTTATTCAAAAAGTATATAATGGTCCTATATCACCCATATACAAGAGTTAAGGAATTCAGAAACAGAAAAAAGACATGAACAAGATGTTGAGAAGTATCTCCTTGAGACTGCTATACTTATTTCTAACTTCTACGTATAGTCATCTCCACTTTTCACTTCCTTTGTTGCCACACAATTGGAGGACTTTGTTACTGAAGACAGCTCACCATTCCTATTCTCTGTTCTGTCTTTTATGGACCATTATATACATATGTCCTAGCAACAGGAGATAAAAAATATTTTATATGCCTCAGATTCTACTGATTTTATTTGGGTAAGAGCTTCCTACATTCTTCATATTTTTATTATTTTTCAAAAGTAATCTGAAATCCCAGTGATATAACATAATCTGAGAAATAAAAATATTTTTAGAAGCATATATATATACTTATCAAGTGTAAGAAGTGAGTAAAAATGCATTCTTAACATGTAAATACTCACAAATTTTGCCTCCACACAATTCTTGATATTAAACAAAGAACAGAGAAGACATGAGATTAAAGAAAAATGGTCCATTTGTGTGAAGTTAGGAAGAAGTAAAAGAAGAAACATACATAAAAGTTAATATTCTCAATTTACAAAGGGATCATAAAAAATAGCATATATAGCTGACAGATGAGAAATCATACTGTAGGTGCATCATTTAACTTAAAAGACAACTGATTGAGGCAATAAATCTGGTGATGACAATACCGATGAATAAAGGGAGGAAGATGTGTGATGGTGAGGTGGATCTTCATAGCAGAACATCCACAGATCACCTGTTGATGATGGAATAACAGCAAAATCCACAACAACAACAACAAAACACTGTTAACAGACTAGAAGACATTTATAACACATATTCAAAACAAAAAGTAGTTTCAAAAATGAAGTGCTTCTCCTAGGAATGGGACAAATGTGAGTTATTAGGGCCAGAGACTTTTGCTTTTTATCAGAAGCAATCTTCATTATTTTACTTTTAAAGCTGTGTATGTATTATTACATCTACAAGTTATATAATTTAAGGATATAAAAATTTTTATTACTTTTAAATTTATCTTATTGATGTAATTCCTAACATTGCTGTTTACATGTTGGCCCTACGTTTTAGTAATCTTTGTTTCTTTTTGGGTTTTATTTCATGCAGCAGGATCTTGAATATTAGGAGGAAAGTTTCATAGTTACTGGTCTATATAAAATATAGCATTGTAAAAAAATTTCCTACAGCAAATGTTTTTCTAAAGAAACAGCTTTTCCTTTTTTTTTTCATGTTTCCTTTTTTAAAAATTTTATTTTAAAGATGTGGGATACAATACAGGATTAGGTATGCAAGTGGTTATACAGATAAAATTCGGGCCTTCCTTTGGTCCCGACTTTACCTGGTTTGAGATCAGGTACCCTGATTGATATAGTGTCCGCCCAGCCCCCTGCCCCAGCAGTTATTGCAAATCCCTTTCTTGTAGTATGCTGCTACTGTCAATCCCTTTCTTGTGGTATTGGTAAAAGTTCAGGGTCTGCTTATGAGTGAGAGCATGTGGTATTCTGTTCTTAGTTTCTGTGATAGATCACTGAGTATGATAGATTCTAAATCCATTCAAGTTGCTGTGAAATCCATGTTTGTTCTCTTTTTATGGCTGTGTAATATTCCATTGTGTATATGTACCACATTTTAAAAATCCAGTTCAGTTTTGATAGGCAGCACTGTTGGTTCCATGTTTTTGCTATTGTGAATAGTGCTGCAATAACATGCTTGTGCAGGTATCTTTTTTTGTAAAACGATATACAATCCTCTAGGTACATTTCCAGAGAGGCGATTGCTGGGTCATATGGGAGGTCAATGTCTAACTCTTTTAGAAATTGCCTCACTGTTTTCCAAAGAGGTTGCACTAGTTCACATTCCCATCAACATTGTAGAAGTGTTTCTTTTACCCAGCATCTGTTGTTGTTTATTTTATTAATGATGGTTATTCTTACTTGGTTTAGGTGGTATTTAGATGTAGTTTTGATTTGCATTTCTCTGATGATTAGTGAGGCTGAGCACTTTTCCATATCTATTGGCTGCCCTTACATCTTCTTTTGAGAAGTGTCTATTCATGTCTTTGGCCCACTTTATAATGGGGTTGTTTATTTTTTTTTCTTTAGCACATTTGAGCTCCTTGTAGATCCTGGATGCTAGGCCATTGCCAGATATACAGTTGGCAAATATTTTTTCCCATTCTGTGGGCTGTCTCCCTGCTCTCTTGATGGTTTCTTTTGCTTTGCAGAAGCTTGTCAGTTTAATGAGGTTCCACTTGTCTATCTTATCTCTAATGGCATGGGCACTTGGGGTTTTGATCAGGAATTGGTTGCCAGTTTCAATTTCCATAAGGGTGTCTCCTGCATTTTCTAAGTTGTTTTATAGTTTGAAGTTTTATGTTTAGGTCTTTGATCCATTTCGAGTAGATTTTTGTGTATGGTGATATGTAGAGGTCTATTTTAATCATCTGCATATGGTTAGCCAGTTTCCCTGGCAATGTTTACTGAATAGGTTCTCTTCTCAGTTGTTGGTGGAGGCTTTGTCAAAGATGAATTGGTTGGGAAATAGAGGTTTTGCTTCTGGAATTCCTATCCTGTTCTATTGGTACATATGCCTATTCTTGTACCAATATCAATTGGTATTTTGTTTATTGTATCCTTATAGTAAAGTTTAAAGTCTGGAAGTGTGATAACTCCTGCTTTGTTTCTTTGCTGAGGATTGTTTTGGCTTTCATGGTCATTTATGTTTGCATATGAATTTCTGTATTGTCATTTCCAGGTCTGAAAAGAATGCTGTTGGTAATTTAATTGCAATGAATCTGTAGATTGCCTTTGGTAGGATGAACATCCTAACAATGTTGATTCTTCCTATCCATGAGCATGGAATATTTCTCCATTTGTTTGTGTCCTCTTTATAAATTCTGATGCTCCTGTGTTGGGTGCATACATGTTTAGGATGGATATTTTTTGTTGATGGATTGAAAGTTTTATCATTACACAGTGTCCTTTCGTATCTTTTAAAAATTTTTGATTGCTTAAAGGTTATTTTGTCTGATATTCAGATTGTGACTCCTGCCTTCTTTTGTGATCCATTCACCTGGAAATGTGTTTTCTATTCTTTACTTTGAGTCTGTGTGTGTCCCTTGTGGTGAGATGAGTTTCGTGGATGCAGCAAATTATTCAATCATGAATTTTTATCCAGTTCTCCATTCGATGCCCTTTCAGTGGTGCATTTAGTCCATTCACATTCAGTTTGATTATTGAAATGTGATTGTTTATCCCCATCATGGGGTTCTTATAAAATGTTTTCTTTAAGCTTTTGAGTTAATGTATGTGTGTGTTTTCAAGTTTGCAATCATGATATATTCTCTGTTGATTCTGTGTTTTGCTGTTATCTTGGGACGTATGTGGTTATTCGTTTTTTCTTTCTTTCTTGTGTGCTTAATCTTCTGAGGAGTTTGTCTGGAAGCTGTATAATCTCTTAAAAATTGGATGTCCAGAATGAATTTTATTTCTTCATCACTGATGAAGCTGAGCTTAACTGTGTAGGAAATTATTGGTTGAAATTGTTTATCTTTGAGGACTTTGAATACTGGACTCCAGTCTCTTCTAGCTTTTAGTGTCTCTTCCAATAGGTCTGCTGCAATTCTGATTGGTTTTACCCAGTAAGTAGTCTGATCTTTTTCTCTTGCTGCCTTTAGAATTTTTGCTTTTGTGCCTACTTTGTGTAGGCAAATTACTATATATCTAGTGGTTGATCTTCTCATTTGATGTCTTGCAGGGGTTCTCTGTATCTCTTGTGTTAGGGTGGTCACATAACTGGTGAGATGGGGAAAGTTTTCTTGAATAACCTCATGGATTACTTGCTCCAAGGTCTTCTCCCCTTCCCTTTCTTCTTCTAAGATACTCATCAGGTGTAAGCTGCTATAATCACACATCTCTTGGAGGTTTTGTTCTTTCTTTCCACTTTTTCTTTCTATGTTTTTTACAGATTGGGTTAATTCCATGTTTTGGTCTTCAAGTTTTGAGATTCTTTCTTCTGCTTGATTAATTCTGCTTTCCATGCTTGCCATCTTGTCATTTATTTCCTGGATAAAATTTTTTATGGCCAAAATCTCTGTTACAAGTTATGTCAGTATTACATCTTGTCTTTCTTGTGCCATATTCACTCTTTCCATCCATTCCCTAATTCCTGTTGTATTCTGGGCCAGTCATTGGTGACTTCCATTGTTTGGGCTCTGAGGTCTGATTTTTCAGGCATTTTCTCTTTATAACACTGGGAATTATCTGTGTTCTTTCGGGTGATTATTTTTTCTCATTTGTGACAAATCTTTTTCTTTTCTCTTAGTTCCATTATTCAGTGGCAGTGAGAGAGGTTTTCACCTCTGATGTGAGCTCAACCCTTTATTCCCTGATCAAGGCTCTGTATTTGTTCTATTTTGAAACAAGACTGTGGGTGGGAAGCTTTGCTGTCTCTTGTAGTTTTGACTGTCTAATAGGTTGGAGGATGGGGAGTACGGATTCAGAAACTTCTTGCAAATCTCAATGTTCACTGATTGTGGTTTGGGTTTTCTGAGATCCACTTCCCACCACCACTGTATATAACGATGAAATGAATACACGTGTCCCCCCCTGAGTCCAAGACAAGTAATAGCAATGAGAAGAACTGAGAAAAGTAGAAGGGAAACAAGACAGATATAAAGTGAAAAAAAAACCCAAAAAACACAGATCAACAAGACCAGAAACTAAAGCATAAAACAATTAAACACACACACACACACACACACACACACACACACTCACACCAAAGCAAACTGGAATAACAACAAAGCAAAACAAAACAAGCAAAAAAACAAAAACAAAAACAAACCCAGGAAAACCAAACACACACAACCCAAAATGGAAGGAGAAGCAAAAGAGAAAGAAAGAAGAATTTTTTAAAAAAGGAATTCTAATCAAACCCTTGCACCTGTACTCACACACACATTAAGCCAAAAAAAGAGAAGGGCAAAAAACCAAAAATAAACAGAAAAAAATCCTGAAAGATGATCAATCAATCCTTCACATACACACACAAACAGAAAACAAAAAATGAAAGAAGAAAGAAAGTGAAAAGAAAGGGGTAAGGTGATGCAGATCAAACCCTCACATACACATTCATGCCCAAAGAAAAATATTTTAAAAATATAAAAAATTAAAAAGTAAACAAATTCCTGCCCTTTTGTGACAGGTTCTGTAGTTGTTCCTCTTAGCTGCCCTTCTGTAAAGCTTTGGCCTCATTCACAGTCTCCCCAGTGTTCAACCCAGGGAAGAAAGAGGGGGCAGTGAGGGTGGGTGGGATCTTAGTCCTCCCTTCTCACTCTTGCATGGTCAGGGTGATCCCCTCCGGTGGTGAGATGTGGGATTGTTTCTTCCCCGGGTACTTGTAGGAAGGCACCCCAGACAGACTTATCTTGGAGTGGAGTCCTCCTATTGGGGTTTAATGAGACTTAGACTTTAAATGCAAATCTTCTATCAACAAAAGGATACAGTGGTTTCATGTAGCACACAGATTCCCTTCTACAACTTGCTTAGGTATAGATAAATCTAATTAAAGTGGAATAAGAGTTCTTCAACAGATGAGTCACTCCAAGTTCTTTTTTACTTAACAATAAAATGGGCATTACCTTTTACAGTAGTGTAATTTAAGTGATATACAAAGTCACCTTCAACCCATGAACTAAACTTCCACAAAAACTGTTTCTTTGAAACTTAATTAAACTCATGATTACAACACAGATATAATAACTTGAAAGACTTACTCATCACATCATTTAAGTATTTTAGTTAAAATAAGATTTTCATAATATTTCATCCTGGAACACAGACAGGACATGTAATAATTTTTATTGTGATAGAATTATAAATTTTTGTATGGATTAGAATTTTGTCCAAAACCCAACTTTGTCCCATTATTTAAACTAAGGATGGCACTATTGCAAGTAAAAATAGTAGACCTTTTGAATATATATGAATATTTTCCAAAATATCACAGTGCTGATATTTGTGCTTTTAAATTATGTATTCATTCAACCCAAACCACACATATGTCAGGCGCTAACATGGACACTAGGTAGTTAAAATAAACTAATATCATCTTTCTCTCAAAAAGCATTAAAATATTAGATATGTGATAGGAAAAAAGTAGAAAGAAAAAAAGTAAGTTTTTATTGCAAGACCTCAAAAATAATTTTAATATATCTAGACATAGTTTATTTGTGCTATCCATGCTGGTTTTGTTGTATAAAGTCACTGCCACTCTGAATTTGTGAATTTAGAGAAAATAGAAAATTAGGCTCCCCCAAGTTTCTGACCACAACATTTTTTATACCAAATCAATACATAATTTTGTTTTGTGTGTGCTTCTGGTTAAAGACACCTCTGGTTATATATATTAATTAGATTCTATATGATGAAATCATACATATGAAGTTGATTTGTTAACACTGAACTCATAACCAGCCCCTCCATAACTCATGACTGTACAGCAGGTGTATATTTCACATAAGACACATGGCAGCCTTCTCGTGCTTAAGAACACTGGGAAGCACTTTAGCATTGTGTTTGGGAATCACATTAAACTGTGAAATCACCAACAAAAAGCACAAAATTGTGAAAATCCTACCACTGGATTTGTTGTAAAAAGGAAATTTGTTATGCTACTATATGAGAGATGAAACAAGAGTATAGAACATCATCTAGCTTGACCTCAGCTCAAAACGAGCTCATTAGATGACTCATTTTTTCCCCATTCTGTACATGTCCACAGATGATTGTGAAAGCGGCACAAGTATTGTTTAGGTTACAAATAAATGTGGCAGCTAGGCTACATTCACAAATACTGAATCCACAAATAATGAGGATAATTAGAATTTTCATAGGTTTAAAAGCACAAGTTTGTCCTTCTATGTAAAATCTATAACAGTACAAGCTATTTTCTAAATGATGACCTACACAGGTGAGAAGAAGTGAAAAAAAAGTGTATAGTAAATGTGACAAATTTTAATAGAAGAATGCTGTAAAGGATTCAGGAACAGAGAAGAAAGAACAGATTCCAAAATATTTTGTTATTGTTCTCTAATGTGATGAAATTAATATCAGCCTTAAATTTCAGAGCATATTATTCATATGTCCAGACTCAGTTACACTTTGTGCAAGCTTTCTCACAAATATTATTTTTTTTATTCCTTTAGAGTTGCAGGGTACAAGTTAGGATTTACTACATAAGTATGCTGCATGGACCAGGTATCCTTTGTATTGTCATGTGTCCCTCTCCCTCTTCTTCCCTCCCTCCCTCCCTACCTCAGCAGTGTCCAGAGACTGCTGATCCCAGCTTTATGCTAATGTGACTAGTGTTCATGGCCCACTTATAACTGAGAACATGTAGTATTCAGTTATTTGTTCCTGTGACAGTTCACTTAGTATGATGATCTCCAACTGCACCCAAGTTGCTTCAAAGGGTATGATTTTGTTCTTCTTTATGGCTACGTAACACTGCATCATGTATGTATATTCTACATTTTCTTTGTTCACTCCAATTTTGATGGGAAGTAAGGATGGTTCCATGTTTTCCCTATTGTGAATAGTGTGGCAATAAACATGTGTGTGCAGGTGTCTTTTTGGTAAAGTGATTTATGTTCCTCCGGGTATATTGTCAGGAAATAAACTGCTGGATCATATGGAAGATAAATTTTTAGTTACTTTAGAAATTGCCACACTGCTTTCCACCGAGGTTGAACTAGCTTACATTCCCATTAACAGTGTAGAAGTATTCCCTTTTCTCTGCAGCCATGCTAGTACCATGCTAGTACCATGCTAGTTGTTTTTTGACTTATTAATGACAGCCATTCTTACCAAATTATAGTTTTGATTTGTACTTTTCTGATGATTAGTTAGGCTGATCATTCTTTCATGTGTCTGTTGGCTGCTTGTATGTCATCTTTTGAGAAATGACAAAGAACAAGTCTACTTTGGTTTTTCATATTCTTTTATCTTAATATTTTGCATTAACCCATTGTTGTTAAATTACAGTCATAGATATCTCACCTCAAAAACAAAGTTACTAAATGAAAGTATATAAACTCTTATCAGTAGGACTTATTCCTTATTTCTTCCTGAGATACATGATCATGACCCAGAATTGCCTTATTACAGGGTATAAATGTGGCAAAGAGATACATATTTTGACCACCAGATCCTAAGTTGGTTTTTCATTTTCCTTCATGATTTGGGAGCAAAGATGAGCTAGACTGAAACAAAATGTGGAAACTTGAGACTTTCTCCCAACAATACAGGTTTATGTTTCATTATGTGGCATTATTATTATTCATTTTGATATTTTATAATTTTTCAGAAATTCACACTCTAACAATTAAAAACAAAATACGCTGTGTTTAGAGAGTTATCTTCTTTTTTTATCAGCTCAAGTCATTAGTTACGATTAGGCAGAACAATTAATTTCAGAACACATATAAGTACTTTCTTTTTGTTTTTATTATAAAGTTGAGATTAAATATCAAGAGTAAGAAAACTCTTCCCCAGCTTAGGCTTCTGTTTGCAATAGGATTTCTTTATTTTCATTATTGATTTATTGATTCTGCAAGGACAGATTAAGCCCCAACTGCTTAGGGGTATGTGTATGCATAAAATAGAAAATGTCACTGCCATTTAAAGTTCATATTCTGCTCCGTGGAGGATAACTTATTGATGTACTGATAGAGTGACCCGAACATGTGTTTGTTTTCATTGCTTAACTACTGTTCCCCTTCTCACAAGTCACCAATCCATAAGCAAGACTACAGTGCTCACTCTGATGTTGCCAGTCTTTTCCAAGTAATCTCAGTTGCAGATGTGACTTAATATATTTATTCTTTGCTATGACAATTTTTAAATTAACTATGTACTCAGATTATGTGCAAACAGAGTAAAATTCAGTATTAACACATTATTTTGGAGATTCTGTTCAGTAATTTAAAAAATAGTGTTTGCTTATTGTCAAGCTATCACAGAACATGACATATATAGAGGAATTTAAAACCTTGCAGCCCTGTTGTAAGACCAGCTGGCAGCCTTTCTTCCACAGAAATGAACACTGAGATACTGCAGCTTTACTATTAAATGGTAGGGTGGGCCTCGGGGAGCAAAGAGATTTTGTTTGTAAAAGAAAATTGCTTGGTAGTGACAGAGATTCATTTCAAACCTTTCAGGAAGCTTTGTGTGATTTCCCAAGAGATCATTCTGGGGGTCACAAAAGAATGAGGAAAACAAACCTGTTTCTTCTATTCATGCTGGAAGGAAGGAAAATTAATAAAGGGGAGTTTGCGCAGTTTCCATTTCACTCATAAAAAGAACATTGACATCAGGAAGCATTTGTTTTTGAGATTCTTTCATTTCAAACCACTTCTATTGCACAGTTTTGCTGGTGTCAATCTGACCACAAATACGAACTGGGGTCAATCACAGAATGAACATGAACCTTTGTGTTATTTCTTCATATAATATCAACAGGTGTTTGGCAAAGTAAAGGAATCAGTGGTGTTTCTGGTACCTACCTGGCACCAAGAACAAAGTCAAATAATTTCTGGTATACTTTTAATAACATTTAAAATACTCTAATAAATACACATGCTGTACTTTAATAGTTGTTTAAGGAAAAAAACTTGTAATATATAAAAACTATTGGCAAGGAGATTTATGTGTCATTGGTGGGAATATAACATAATATAGCTTCTAGGAAAAAGCAATTTGGAGAAACATGTAACAATAAAAAATGCAAATGCTTTCACCCAGGAATCACATTGCTAATAATTTGTTCTTAGGATATTTACTGTAGCACTTTTTCAAGTATTAAAGCATTATAAATTTTATAAATATTTAAATAATTAATAAAATGTAGATAGCAAATGAACTGTGATACTTTGGAATAATGAACTGTCATGTAGCTGCTAAAAATGATGGGGTAGTTCTGTGCATATGCCCTCACAGAAACTCCAAAATATGACAGTTGGACAAGTAAGACAAAAATTAATTAGAGTTTACTACAGTTTGTAAAAAAATGACAAGTGTGTGTGTGTATATACATCTTCACACAAATGCATTACATTTTTATACACATAAATACCCAAGAAACCAAAGAGATTTCCACTGGAAAGATAACTGAGTGACAAAAGGCCATGGAAGAATGGGAGGCTTCCTTATAAATGTTGTACTATTAGAATGCATTCTTTTATCAAAATAATTAAATTTTAATTTAAACATGATTGCAATAGCAAAAATGCAAATTAACAGTTGTAGCTAATGACTTTTCAATTATTTTTATCATATACACTTTAGTGTTCATAATTTATGTTCTATTTTATACATTTCAGAAACTTTCAGAACTTATGTACCATTAATTTGGAAAGCTCAGGTTCAGAAAGCTCATTGTAGGAAATAATGGAAGCAAGTCAGTGACTGAAATGTACCTATAAATAAATTTGAATAGAATGAGCTCTTAAATTAATATTTTGAATTTTTAAGTAATATTTGTTCTTATTTTATCAGCTCATAATTTACAAACATTTTAAGAGATACATTTATTTGAGCTTGTTTAAAAATTCCCCTTAATTTACTATATACAACTAGTAATTCGTATATTTTTATTTACTCCCTTGAGTCATGTTGCCAAGTGCCACATGGTTGCTTCTGTAAAATCATTTCAATTAGAATAATTTAAGTATTGGAAAAACTTTGCCCTTAATTTTGGAAAAATAAAAAAATGTATTTACTCAGAATGAAATATAAACTAGGTTGCTCATAAAATTAATATAACATGAAAATGGAGAAAGGAAGCAAAAGCAATTCTTTATAAAATAATTTCTGCTATTAAATATAGAATAATAGCAGAATAAATAAATCATCATTTTTCAGACACCTATATAATAATTGATTCAGGTGAGGATCATCAGCTGACACTAAACAGGGTGAAAAATATTTGAAAAAGTTATCGTGTGAGGCCTGAACATCTACATAGGGACTACTGACTAATAACAAAGGGAAACATTTATCTGCATTATACAATGGAAAGAATTGTTGGCCCACTTTAGCTATGTGAGCAAGTTCAGTGAAACCAAGATAATGTTCATCCCAGTGAGATGCAATAAAAAGAACAAACTATCGCCTAGTATTGTTGAAGAATTTTTTATCTGAAACCTAATCTTTTTTCAGACATAATATTGTACATATTTGTGGGTACATGTGATATTTTGTCTTGAATGAAATAAAACACAGTCCCAGAATACTGGAGAAAAATATCTACAACACAACATAGATTTGCCTTTCAAAAAAAAAAAATGTCTATCATAAAAAACAAACATTGGGTAGACCTTATGGATTAAAAGTGATTAAATAGGCATAACAACCAAATATTCCATGCAAATGTTAATTACATTTTGGATCAAATCAGAGCAGTTATAGAAATGTATTGGCCGTTGGATCGGTGGCTCAGCCTCTAATCCCAGTGCTTTGGGAGGCCAAGGTGAGTGGATTGCCTGAGCCCGCAGGTTCAAGACCCACCCGGGTCACTTGGTGAGACCTCATCTCTACAATAAATCAAAAATTAGCCGGGTGTGGTAGCCTGTGCCTGTAGTTCCAGCTACTTGGAAGGCTGAGATGGAAGGACTGCAGAGCCCAGCAGGTCGAGGCTGCGGTGGCCGGGAACGTGCCACTGCCCACCAGTCTGGGTGAAAGAGTGAGACTCCAACTCAAAAAAACAAACAAACAAAAAAACCAAACAAAAAAAGAAATGTATTGTCCAATACACATAATATGAATATGGATTAAATGTGGGTGTTGTTTTAAGATTATTGTTTATTGTCTCAGATATATTAATAGTATTACACTTATGTAGCAGAAAACTTTATGCTTAGGAGATGTATGCTGAAGTAAATACATGTTAGGTATGATGATTTCCTACCTTATTTTCAAATAACTATACTCCGTATTGGGTTACACACACATATCTAGATATTCTTATGCTGCTTCTATGCATTTATATTTATAAATATGATAATACAATACACTTGAGCATAAACATATATGTATATATCACTACAGCTCCCTCTATAAACAAACTTTAGATAATATCTGTATGTTATCTATATATAGACAAAGAGATCAGTAAACTAACAGATGAATAGATCAATCAATTGATAAATTGGTCAATAAGTAGATGTTAGTGGAGCCCAATATTCTTTTTTGCACTATATCTCTGTTTATACAAACTCTATTGGTTATCTCTTCATGTATTTAAAAATTACCTAATGTCTATAGTAAAAGAGATGATGAAATGGCCAATGTGGTGTTTATTCTCCATTTTTTCCTTCCTTTGCCTCCATGTGTTTTCCAAACTTTTGTGTCTTAATTTGTGCCTCAGAATGAGATTGTGTTATGGAAATTCTTTGCTTCAAAAATTTTAAAAGTTGTTCTGTAGTATAACATGTAGTACATTTATCTTGTTTTCTCTAAAAATCGATGTCTTGATTATCATTAAAATTGGGTTAACATTATTATAAAATCTGTCTTGTGTAGAGCACTGGATTCTTGCAGTTCACTAATAGTAGGTACAGATACATAACAAAAGCCAGACTTGTTCTGTAGCTATAAATTTTCTGGATACCACTTAAATATTTTTTGAGAATGACTAAATATCCAAGATGAAATAAACAGTATATTTATTTTGCTTTACATT
Source organism: Carlito syrichta (assembly GCF_000164805.1). Lineage (NCBI taxonomy): Eukaryota > Metazoa > Chordata > Mammalia > Primates > Tarsiidae > Carlito > Carlito syrichta. Next base: position 239,950 of record NW_007231556.1, on the reverse strand, counting down.
AATTCTGACATACGTATATGTTATAAAATATGTATATTAATAGTCTGAAATAACGTACAAGCTATCCCATAAGAGGGATCTGGTCAGACCCTTGATCTTATGTGGCCGAGTCTCTATGCTTGTTGGTGTCAGATTCATCGTCTCTCTGTTTTGACTGTGCACATTCTGTGACCATATTCTCACGCTGTTGTCCAATTCCACGCATGCTTGGACTTATTGTATACTTTAACTTAGGAATCCTAAAGCTAACTTTATACTGAGATTTGCTCAAGGCTCTGCATAAATTGTCAACATGATTGGATTCTGTGGAGCTTTGCTTCTGTTAAATCTTTCCTAATGTTACCAGTCTGCTTGATGGATTAAGGAATGATCAATCATTAGAATGCTGGTGTAGAAAATAATATTGCACACCTCTGAATAATATATCATAGGTTCTGATTGTAATTCCATGGCTATTCAACTTGGGTGAGGTACTCACATACTATATGCTTCAGTTTCCTCTTCTATGAAGTGGGGAAAAAAATACCTCATATACTTGTTGAGAAGATTAAATAAGTAAGTAAATAAGCACAAAGAAGGCAGAACAGTAATGGCACATGGTAACCTCAATAAATATTACCATTATTGTCACTAATAACACTATTACTGTTGTCATTATCAATATTAGTCAAGTTAGTTTCTGAATAGATTTAAAGGTAAAAATCATTGTTAATATAGAATAAATATATGGATGCAATAATATTGCCACTTCATTAAAAACTCTCCCTCTGCACTCCGCTGTAACTATTTAGGAAGTTTTCCTACTTAACATTTCATGCTTAATATCACAATGCTTATAACACCATAGGGTAAATAGTTCCTTAATAAAAGTTTAGGCTGTCTTCCATAAACAATTATTTAAACATGCATTATTATAAAATTGAGACTACTCTACTAAGTACATTAAAATATTGCTTGTTAGTATTGAGATAATTTTAAGAGAAAATTATCTTAACAAGTGTTTCATTAGACGTACTGATGCCTATAGTAATTATCATGCATGTACATTTTGAAAAATGATGATCAAAAGCTTGTTTAAACAATTAGTATAAGGAACTTTCTGTTTTCCTGTGCAAAATAACACACATCCTTGAGTTCATTTGCTACATGAAGTGAAACCATTTAAGCTACTAATTAACAAAAAGGTCAATGCACAATGAATAAATCAACTTCCATCACTGAAAGATGTTTCTCAATCCATCTGTTGATATTAAACCCTTTTGGGCCTTCAAAATACTCAAACCATTTTTTAAATTTAAGTGAAACATTTTATTAATTTCTAGCATGTGATGCTAAAAGGTTACATCTGAATATCAAATAACTCTATAATTCCTAACAGCTGAAATTTTAAGCCTAAACATGCTTGGAAAAAAATAAAATCACTAGACAACAGTATGTTCTATTTTGAACCACAATATAGCAAACATAGTTCATTTGACATCTAGAACAGATTATCTAAATAATTTATGCTCTATATGATGATAGTAGTTTAGTAGCAGTTATAAAATACATGACATATTCCAGAGGAAACATAGGCATTACTTTAATTTTCTCCACTTTCATATTACTTATTAATAATTCTGCTTATTGGTTGAGTTTATACACAAAGTCAGGTTCTTCTGCATGTTGGCCAAAGCAACTCATTTTGAATTCTTATAGAATTCAGAATAATTAAATGTTAGTGACCAGTTTAGGAAATATATTAAAATGATTACAAGTTCTTCTGAATTCCCGAAGGATAAAAAGTATAATTCTTTATTCAATAGTTTCTATGGCTGCTAGAAAATTTGAAGTTTGATCACGTAATGAAAGGCTATTATATTAGTTTACATAAATAATTGTCAAGTAAAACCAAAAAAAACCTGCACAACTTACAACTTTGGCATCCAATTGAATGTACTGCTAATTTAATTTTTTATACTATTGAACCTTTTTGTTTTAAAACTAATAACTCAAAATTAGAATAAAAACAAATGTCAACATTGAAAATACTATTCAAATTATGTCAAATATTTTATAGAAATGGTATTAACATAAATTTGCTGTTGCAAACTACTATACCTCACATAGTCTTTTCAATTTTAAACTTAAGTTAGAAATGAACACACAAATTCTGAACTCTGTAATGAACCACTTTGTTTTTTTCACCTGTTATCAATTTCACACACCACACTCCTCCTTTGGTATGAAAAAGGAAGTGAACATTTATGATATTGTGTATTTGGAGATTAAAAGGAAAAATTCGGCCACGTGTGGTGGCTCAAGCCTGTAATCCCAGCACTTTGGGAGGCTGAGGTGAGAGGATTGCCTGAGTTCATTGGCTCACGACCAGCCTGGGAAACATGGTAAGACCTCGTGTCTACATTAAATTAAAAAATAAGCTGGGCATGGTGGCACATGCCTGTTGTTCCAGTTACTTGGAAGACTGAGGCAGAAGGATTGCCTGAGCCCAGCAAGTCAAGGTTGCAGTGGTCATGAGCATGCCCTGCACTCCAGCCAGGACAGCAGAGTGAGACTCCAACTCAAAAAAAAAAAAAAAGAAAAGAAAAGAAAAGAAACATTTGAAATTAGTGTCTTTTATTCAATTATGGGATCTGGCTAACAACCCCAATGCAGCCCTTTTCCAATTTGTTCTTGAAATAAATTTAAAAATTTTTTTAAAAAGAAATTACATTATACTAATGATAGATGTTAGATTCATCTTAATTTTAAGGTATACCAACCGAAATGAGAAAATCTACAAATTTTCATCACCCAATACATTAAGATTTGTCTTCATAAAATAGTAACTGAATATAAGTAGAATGTTATTTTCTATCTCTTACTCTACTTATTCCCTCACCTAAAACATATTAATTGTCTATGCAGCTTTTCTTTGAGTTTTTCTTAAAGCTGACCAAGAAGCAGGTTGATCAAGAAGAGGAGTTGATTGGTCTTGCTGCAGTAGCTGAAAACACTCACCTTGTCAGAATCATAGTTATAGGGTTTCTGGGTGTGGATTCAAATTGTTGAAAGTAGGGCTTTCAAATTAGGGGACTGAACTTGAAAACATGTTGTTACTCATAGCTTGGGATTTATGAACAAGCAATCTGAAGAAGCTCTTGAGGCAAGTCTTGATAAGGAGAGTGTCCTTGATCAGCAATCTGCTTGTCCAGGTGAATGAGTTTTTGTCTTGATATCAGACCTGTTTTCTCCAAGGAGTTAAGTGTTTGGCTAAATTGTTTTGTAGAGACTTCAAGAAGTGAAAAGGCAAGTTAATGGTTGACTTTTCTTTCTTGACAAGTAAAGGGCGTTCCCAATCCCCGACCCTGACCCTGATCCCCTGGACTGGTACCTGTAGGTGACATGAAAGGAACCCATCCGTGCAGCAGGAGGTGAGTGGAGATCTGCATCCTGGCAGATCAGCTGCGAAATTAAGATTCTTATAGGAGTCTGAACCCTATTGTGAACTGCGCTTGCCAGGGATATAGGGTGGATCTAAGTTTTGTACTCCTTATGAGAGGCTAATACCTGATGAATGATGGATGATTCTCTTCCACACCTTCTGTGGGAAAACTTTTTTTTCAGAAACCGGTCCCTGATGCCAAAAAAAGGTTGGGGACTGCTGTCTTGGAACAAAGAGAGAAGTCTGTGGACTCATGTTTTGAATCTGATAGTTCAGCTGTGTGTAGGCAATTCTCACCAAGCTGCCCCTGGAGAGAGTATACCACTGAACTTCCTGTTTGCTCCCTCACCTCCATTCCACTCATCAATATTCATGCATTTAAACTGAAATTCTCAACCCTTGTAAACAATAGAAGTAGAAGCTTTCTTCTGCTTTAATAAAAATTATAGGTGAGGCAAAGAGAAAATATAGCTGCAAGTTGCAAATTTTAAAAGCTGAATTAATAGTATTGTTAAATAATCAGGCAGTGGGATATAAGGAAAAGGGGTTGTATGAAAGAATGAATAAGTTGCAATAGAGAAAAAAAACATGACAGTTGGGGACTAGTGAGGATATCAAAGGATGACATAAAGGGATCCGCCCTTAGTGTGCATCAGAAAGTTGACTTATATCACAATTCAAATGTGCAGGTACCAGGATGAGGGAACATCTTTTCTCTTACTGTAATGATTAACACCTAGTTTGCTTTAATTGTCAATTGATTATGAATGACAGAGGAAATTTGAAAGCACAAATTGGTACATACACCTTTAATGTTACAGAGCAAGAGTGAAAGAAGACAAAGTGTGATGGATAGAAATTATAACAATTTTTCAACCAGTAATAAGATCAATAAATGGGAGAAAGGACGTTGAGGTTTGAAGCACTTCAGTGAAGACTAAACAATTAATAGAGTTTTTTTGGTTTTTTTTCTGAGTTGGAGTCTCACTCTGTCGCCCAGACTGGAGTGCAGTGGCCTCTCCCGGCCATCGTAGCCTTGACCTGCTGGGCTCCGACGATCCTTCCGCCTCGGCCTTCCAAGTAGCCGGAATTACAGGCTCACGCTACCATGCCCGGCTGATTTTTTGATTTATTGTAGAGATGAGGTCTCGCTGCCCAGGCGGGTCTCAAACCCGCGGGCTCAGGCAATCCACTTACCTCAGCCTCCCACAGGCGCGGGATTACAGGCTGAGCCACCGAGCCCGGCTTAATAGAGTTTTTTTTAATGCATAGGTATGAAACTTTTCCCACATACATGGGATATAAAATTAAAATTAACATACTTAATGCATTGGGAATAAATTTCCTTGACTAGTGAACACTGCTCACAGATTTACTATGGGAGAAAAAAAAAAAAAGAAAAAAATCTGATTAAATCCCTAAAAGCTGAAAGCATACAATCATGACCACTAGAAAATAACAACAAATTTATATGTATATAAATGCATTTATTTAAGTCAAACACATAAAAATTAAATTGTTCCTAAGATACATTTTTTTTCAATAACATTTTTTTGTTATATTTTACTTAAAAAAGTTTTATTTTAAAGATATGGGGTACAATTCAGGTTTAAGTATACAAATGTTCATTATGCAAGTACCCTTGTTGATGAGGTATGCTCCATCCCCCAGCAGTTTCCCACTACTGCCAATCCCTTTCTTACAGTATTATAACAGTCATTCAAGGTCCACTTATAAGTGAGAACATGTGATATTCAGTTCTTTGTTTCTGTGATAGATCACAAAGTATTATAGACCCTGTCTATCCAAGTTGCTGCCAAGTTCATAATTTTGTCCTTTTTTATGGCTGCATAATATTCCATTGTGTATATGTACTACATTTTTTTTTAAATCCAGTCCTCTTTGATGGACAGCATGATTGGTTCCATGTTTTGATATTGTGAATAATGCTGCAATAAACATGTGTGTTTTTAGATATCTTTTTAATAGAGTGATTTGTGTTCCTCTGGGTATATTCCCAGAACGGGGATTGTGGGGTTGTACAAAAGTTGACTTTTAGATCTTTTAGGAATCAACAAACTCCACAGAGATTGTACTAGTTTACACTTCCACTAACAGTTGTAGACATGCTCCCTTTTCCCAGCATCCTCTCCAGCATCTGTTGTTTTTTGAGTTATTGGTGATGACCACCTGACTGGAGTTAGATGGTATCTCAGTGTGGTTTTAAGTTGCATTTCTATGATGACTAGTGAGGCTGAGCCTTTTTTCATGTATCTGTTGACTGTTCCTATGTCTTCCTTTGAGAAGTGTCTATTTATATCTTTTGCCCACTCTGTAATGGGGCTTTTTTTTTTTCTTTTCAGCATGTTTGAGTTCCTTGTGGATGTCAGGCCTTTGCCAACTATACACACCTGGAAACGACAATACAGGAATTCTTATGAAAACATAAATGACCACAAATAGCCAAGACCATCCTCAGGGGGGAAAAAAAAAAAAAAAGCAGGAGGCATCACACTTCCAGACTTTAAACTTTATTATAAGCTACAATAATCAAAACAGCCTGGTACTGATACAAGAACAGGTGTTTAGACCAAAGGAACAGGATAAAGATTCCAGAAGCAAAATCTCAATTTCTCCACCAACTCATCATCGGCAAAACCTCTAGCATTAAACACTAGGGAGAGGCGAACCTATTCAGTTAGTGGTGCTGGGAAAACTGGCTGACCACATGCAGAATATTAAAACAAGACCCCTACCTATCACCATACACACACAAAAAATTCTAAATGGATCAAAGACCTAAACGTAAAAACTCAAACTATAAGAACCTTAGAAAATGCAGGACATACCCTTGTGGAAATTGGGAACTGGTAACCAATTCCTGATCAAAATCCCAAGTGTCCATTCCATAAGAGATAAGATAGAAAAGTGGAACCTCGCCTAGCTCGGTGGCTCAGTCCGTAATCCCGTGACTTTGGGAGGTTGAGGTGAGTGGATTGCCTGACCCTGTGGGTCCGAGACTGGCCTGGGCAGGCGAGCCCTCATCTGTACAATAAATCAAAAAATTAGCCGGGTGTGGTAGCGCACGCCTGTAATTCCGGCTACTCGGAAGGCTGAGGCGGAAGGATCGCGGAGCTCAGCAGGTCGAGGCTGCGGTGGCCGGGAGCAGCCACTGCACTCCAGTCCTGGAGACAGAGTGAGACTCCAACTCATAAAAACAAAACAAAAAAAGAGACTCCAACTCAAAAAAAAAAAAAAAAAGAGAGAGAGAGAAAATAATGAAAGCACAAACACTACCCATTGAAGTATGTGGGAATGGGAGAAACTTAGTGGATAAATCATACTTCATGTTTCAAATCAAACAAAACATTAAAAAAGATTTCTCATTAGATAACACAATGAATATTTAACCTACTGCTACCCTGAGGCAAATATAGTATTCAACATTTGGGGAACAGTAAACAGAGATATTGATAAAGAGGTTATGATAACAATACATATTTTTTCTGTATAAACATTAATACTTATGCCTATTTGTGAAGCTTTAACAATAATAATACAAGATATATTTGAAGAAATTAGAGTAAGTTAATTTTAATATTCTTGTTTTACTTTAAAAAGAAGCAGAAATAATTATTAATGTTTAGCCTTCGATAGTTTAAGAATGCATAGTACAGTTTCAGAGCTAACCACTTTAAAAACAAGGATAATATTTATAAGTTATAAACTGCATGAATATAAAATTAAAGAGAAATAAAAAAACATTTTAAACTTATCAACCAAAAGAGGAAACAAGGGCAAATATATAAAATAGTAGAAATAAGAATATCAATAATAAAAATACCTAAAACTAGCATTTATCCCCAAAAAGATTGATAATTTTTCATTAAAATACTTTTTTAAGTTGCCAGAAAATACTTAAGTTTAAAGGACATTTAAAAAACACAACTATTGAATGGAACAAACAGATATAGAAATGCCTACTGCAAGCCGGGCTCGGTGGCTCAGCCTGTAATCCCGTGCCTTTGGGAGGCTGAGGTGAGTAGATTGCCTGAGCCCGCCGGTTCGAGACCCGCCTGGGCAACTTGGCGAGACCTCATCTCTACAATAAATCCAAAAAAATTAGCCGGGCATGGTAGCATGTGCCTATAGTTCCAGCTACTTGAAAGGCTGAGGCGTAAGGATCGCCGGAGCCCAGCAGGTCGAGGCTGCGGTGGCCGGGAATGGCCTCTGCACTCCAGTCTGGGTGACAGAGTGAGACTCCAACTCAAAAAAAAAAAAAAAAAAAAGGAAGAAATGCCTACTGCAAAACTAGAGAAAGTGAAATTTTCCAATGCATGAAACATTACAAAAAAATGCATACAGAATAAGCCACAAATAAGTCATAACAAATTTTAAAGAATGAGTGTCATACAGATAAGTTTATTTTTATCAGCATGCAAAGAGAAATCAATAACTGAAAGATAAAGTTATAATTGAGCACCAAAAGAAAATTGTATGTTATTTTATGGATCATATTGAAAATGAAATATAAATTACAAAATATTATGCCATAAATTCTTCTCAAACCCAAACATCAGGTTTGAAAGACTTACCTTAAATTCAACCAGTTCTGAATTCTAAATCCCTGTAAATTTTCTTTCTTAATTTCCCCACTTTAAGACACTATTAGAATTCTGTTGAGGTAGTGTTCTCTCTTACTGCACTAAATCTAATAAACTTAGTTTTGCTTGATTAATGTGTTTTTCTGTAGCCTTCTGGGTACTCATATTTGACAGAAGGCATTTAATCTGAAATTACATTAAAGCATCTTAATAGATGAGCATTACCCAAACCCTAGTTCTGTGTTTTTAGTGAATTGGGATAAATGATTGTTGCATGGTCAATATTCTTCTACTTATACACAAGACGAAGAGGTCAAGTCTTTCTTCCAAAAAATAGAACCAAAAGGTAGTAACAACACAATGCTATAAAACTTCAGTGATGCAGTTAAATATCATAATATGGAAATTTCAAACTTTAGATGCACACATTCAAGTAATCCAGGCTGTTAAAAAACAAAAAACAAAAATGAACTAAAAACTTTAGACAAATTAAACTTAACCGAGTTTAAGCAACCAAAGATGAATTCATGAATTGGGTACCACAGAATCAAAATAGGTCGGAGCAACTTGGGGTTGCACACGGTTGGATAACACTGATGGACAGAAAGGAAAGTGAGACATAGAAAATGAAAATAAAGAATAGAAACAGCTGAATTGGGTGCAGCTTGACTTTTGCCTTATTTGAGCTTGGTTGGGACAGTTGGCAATCTCTGATTGACCAAAACTTAGCTGCTGTCACTGCCTGAGACTTAAAAGAGTAGGTTATAATTTGTTTACATATCCAGTTAGGTTTCAACTCACTATGTATAGAAAGACCTATCGGGCATACTTAAAATATGTAGGGAGGCAGTTTTAGGCTAAACTTATTTTAACAAGGCTCAAAGATAATTATGCAAACATTCAAATGAAAAAGTTAGAAAATGGATGCAAACAAATTTCAGATAGCATTATTTATCCTTCAATGGAGGCCTTTCTAAGACTTTTTTTTGAGTTGGAGTCTCACTCTGTTGCCCAGGCTGGTGTGCAGTGGCCACCCCAGCGTGACCTTCTGGGATTCGATGATCCTTCTGCCTCAGTCTTCTAAGTACCCAGAACTACAGGCGTGTGCTACCATGCCTGGTTATTTTTTGATTTTTTAATTGTAGATATGAGGTCTCACCAAGAAGCCCGGGCTGGTCACAAACCCTCAGGCTCAGGCAATTCACTCATCTCGGCCTCCCAAAGTTCTGGGATTACAGGCTGAGCCACTGAGCCCTGCCTAAGAAATCACAATTGAATTTCCCTTCTTAAGAGAATGAAGTGAATTCCTACTGGTAGAAACTTGAAAGCAGAAAATAATATATTTCTTTCTTTTATATTTTTTTTCTCCTCTTGTACTAAAAGAAAACACAAAACTCAGTGGCAAATCTATGATGCCTTGTTTACTAACACTTCTTCTCCTGGTTTTAGCTATTATTTATCTGCTCCTAACATGAAGAATGGAAATAAAGTGACAATTATAGTAGATTTCGGGTTTAATTTTATCACCACAGGGTTAATGCAGGGTGGGAAGTGCATCTCCCTCTCCCCTTTCCTTCCCTCCTCTCCTGTTTCCTCTCTCCGGTCTCCACCCTTTCTCCCTTTCTCTCTTTCTCTCTCCCTCCCACCTTCCTTCCCCTTCCCCCACCGCTACATATCTCTTTCTCTTTATCCTTCCCTGTCATCTTTCTTTGCTATTAAGCCCAAGGGTATAAAAACCACAGATATAGCCGGGTGTCATGGCTCAAGCTAATAATTTCAGCATTTGGGGAGTGTAACTTTTGGAGATACCAAAAGAGGCACAGGACAAAGCGCTGGTATAAACTAAGCGTTTATTGGAGGAGAAACTCCCAGGCGAGGTCCCGTGGTCCAGAAAGTTGGGCCAGGGAAGTCGCGCCCAAGGAGTGGCAGGCTTGGGTTTTTAAGGGTGCTGTATTTGGGGAGGGTGTTGGGGGCGGCAGTGAAGCAGGGAGACAAAGCGTGGCATCCAGCATAGGCTGGAAAGTTTCTGTCTGGCCCTTCTCAGCAGCTGCTGGCAGGTTTCAGGAAGCTTATATGTGGTTTGTGGGTTTGGGGTGGAGGGGCGCATAGGGGATTGGTGGGTGGAGGGGCAGATGGGGGAAGGTGAGTGCTGTTTTTCCCTGAGCCTAACAGGGAGGCCAAGGCCAGAGGATTCCTTCCATCTATGGGCTCGAAACGAGTCTGGGCAACATGGTGAGACTTCGTCTCAAAAAAAAAGGTTATGGTAGTGTGCATCTGTAATTCTGGCTACTTAGAAGGCTAAAGTGGAAGAATGGCCGAGTGGCTGGAGCCCAGCAGGTGGATGCTGGGGTGGCTGTGAACCTGCCACTGTGCTCCAACCTGGACAATGGAGTGAGACTCCAACTCAAAAAAAAAAAAAAAAAAAAGATATGAATAACAAAAGACACTGATCAATGCTAGAAACTCTGAATATCAATAAAGCAAATGTTTTTAACCTCAATTGATACATTATATGCTCTTATTGTTAATCTACATTTGCTATTGAAATTAGAGCATTTTACTATTTTGAGCAAAGTCAGGTTTATTCCTCTCTTTTTCGTTTATTGCCACAGGGAGTACAACCTTGTCTTGGTCTCTGTAGAGTCCTGCTGTTTGGAACAGGCTCAATTTTTTATTGGTCTGAAATTTTCTATTAAAGCATGGAAAATTGATCTTTGGATTATGCATATTATAATTCTTTGATTTACTTATTTATATCACCTTATTTTCTGCTATTGAAATAAAGCTTTAAATTTGTATATCAATGCTGTGATACTATGAAGTCTTTTGATGTGGCATAAAATTTCACCTAGGCAAAAAGACATGAAAGAAATATTTTGGACTTACAGATTTATGCATATATAATACACAACAGCCCTAAAATCATTACTGCTCTTTAAACAAAATGTAAATATATTTATAAACATCTTCACAGCCCAATGCAGCCCTTGACTTTGATATGTATTTCTTAAATTATGGATTAGGTTTAAACACTTTCCCTATATTTCTTGGTAATTTATATTTTTAATATATTTTCTGTAAAGTGATTGTTCATATCCCTTACTAATTTTTATGCTGAATATTTTTTCCTTCTTAAAAATTGTTTTCCTTGAGCTCTTTGCAAATTAATGATATAAACCCTTTTTTGCCTTATATTTTTCAAACTTTTCAGTGTCTTGTTACATTTTGTATTAGTTATAATTTTTTTTTTTTTTTTTTTTTTTTTAGACAGAGTCTTGCTCTTGTCAATCAGGCTGGAGTGAGGTGGCATGATAATAGTTGGCTGAGGTCTCAAACTTCTTGGATGAAGCAATTCCCCCACCTCAGCCTCCTTTTTAGCTGGGACCATAGGTGCATGACTCTATTTCATACTTTTTAAAAAACTTTTTTTGTGGAGACCTTGTCTCATTATATTCCCCAGGCTGATACAGAACTTCTGGCCTCAACAAATCCCCTTGCCTTTGTCCTCCCAGTGTGTGATTTCAGGCTTCAGCTACCTTGCTTGACCTCTTTATGAGATTTAACTTTTATGAAATTTTTTTTATAGATTTCATGTCTCGCTGGGAAAACCTTTGACATTTCAGAATTAGAAATAGATAATCCAAGTTATTTCTAGTATTTTGATGATTCTATTTTTAAAATAAATGCAAGAGCTCCGTTGTTTATTCTGTAGTTAGAGACATCAGTTAAATAAATTCCCACCTTTTCACACTAATTTGAAATGCTGCCTGTAATCTAAAACACATTTCTGTGACTGAATGTATTCTTCAATGACAACCACACCAATATATCCCACTCTTAATGCCCTTCTTTCTATGTGACTTGGCATTCCATTGAGAAATGGATCTGTTCCCTTCCCTTGAACCTAGGTAGACTTTTGTATCCAACTGGATTGACAGACTATGACCCGAGTGATACTGTGTGACCTCTGAGGCTGGGTGGTAAGAGCCACTAAAAGCTTCTCCCTTGTCATTTTCTCTCTCAAAACATGCACCTTGGGACTCCTCATCCTGTGAGTTAAGTCGATTTGCCCTAAAACTAACAATGAGAAGAGATTTTGAAAAGCTGAAAGTATACCTGAGTGGGCTTAGGGGTCCCTGCCCTTGATGATTTGCATCTTCACAGTCCAGTCTAAGTCCTCACAGTGGAGACCAGATAGGCAAAAAATACATTTAGATACCTCCAGGTTCCTACAACTCCAAGAGGAGCCAACATAACAGCCTCTTCAGAGCCCTGCCCAAATTACAGACTTGTTATTTAAAATTTGGAAGTGGTGTGTTCTATGGCAATAAATAAATGAAACAATTTCTATATATCTTTCATTTCATTATTTTGTTATAACTCGTTAATCCACATTTTTAATCCTCCACAGATACCAACTTGGTAAAATTACTGTACTTTAAAAGATAAAATGTGATAGGAAGAAAAAAAGTCTATTACTCAAAACATCCTGGATTTTTTAGTCTTTTCTTATTTGTTTTTTCTTTCAGAAAAGCAAATTAATTTGATATCCCCTAGCAAAACAAAACAAAGACTGTTTTGTTAAATTGTTATCTCACTGAATGTTAAGAACAATTAAAAGATAATTGTTGGTATCATTCCACAGCTCCAAGAGCAAGTTATGCTTTAAAATTTTACCACATTTTGTTTTTTGTTTTAAAGAAAAGATTTTAAAGTTGTATTTATGTAAATTGTTTGAATGCAAACTATTTTCTTGCAATAAGAATGTTAAATAAATTTAACCATTTTAAGCTTGCAACTTTTTTTATTTTTGCCTTTTGTGGGGCAATATTTCTTTTACTATTGTAAGTGAGTTATTTAATTTCATTATATATTTAAATGTCTATTTTATTTTTACTATTGGTTTTACATATTAATTTAATAACCAGTCACCTCATTACATTCTTTTTCCAAGTATAGATTTTAGATGACTCTCTCTGGGTTTCTAGTATAAAATCAAGACATAAAATAATAAAGTATTTTGTGCTTTCTTTTCAATTTTGCTAGCTTGGTAAAAGCAATTAAAATGTTTTTTTAGATGATCGTTTTTATAAAAATATCAGAATTATTTCCACCATAAGGCTGTGCGTTTAACAGCTTGAAAGGCTCCTTAAGGCAGCACTTTGAGCAGATGTTCACGCTGTTTATGATACTGGTAGTGACAAACATTGCTGGGATATAAGAGATGGGAACGTCCTAACTACGTTTTTGTGTACAGAATCGCGCGCGTGTGTGTGTGTGTGTGTGTGTGTGTGTGTGGTGGAGGTGGTAGAAGTGAATACTTTAATTTGATTTTTAAATCCCAACTTTTCCAACCTCTAGCTATGGAATTTGCTTGTTTAATGGCAATATTGTGAGGAGATAAAATTCTTAGCACAGTAATAAGCTGTAAATATACCACATATTAGCTATAATATAGTTATCACTAAGTGTGTAAATTTTAACTTTTTTAATTAATTGGCATCCACCTAAATGTTGTGCCTTTTTATTTTCTGAAGGGCACAAAATCTTTTTGGGGCTGCCTTTATTTATTTGTGGATTAATTTATTTATATGTTCATTTATTTTAGAGTTGTGGGGTACAAGTGAGGATTTGCTACATAAGTAGGCAGCATGCAGGTGAAATCTGGGCTTCTAGCTGGCCCTCATTCCCCCAGTAGTGGATCAGGTACCCTTTGTGTTGCCTCCCTTAGCAGTGCCAACTCTGCCAATCCCATTCTTGTGCTAGCGTGACTAGTGTACAGGGCCCACTTATGAATGAGAACATGAAGTATTCAATTCTTTGTTTCTGTGATAGTTTATTTAGGATGGTGGTTTCCAACTGCATCCAAGTTGCTGGGAAGGTCATGATTTTGTTCTCCTTTATAAATAGGTAGTATTCCATTACGTATACATACTACCACATTTTCTTTATCCTGTCCACTTTGGATGACCATCTGGGTCGGTTCCACGTTTTTGCTATTATTTTTTGTTTCTGTATTTGTTTTATTTTCGATTGGTTCTTTCATTGTGACGAACTAAATGCAAAATAGAATTATTTAAATAACTGAAATCTTTTTGTTATATTATGAGCATGGGTGGTCACTATTTTGGCCACTGTGTATAATGTTAAATAACTGCAGTTTAAATTTACACTTTCTTACTGGGTAGAGATTTCGGTATTTTTCAAGTGTTTATTTGCTGTCTCTATCTTCCATGAGATGTCTTTTCATGTCTATGGCCCATTTCCTAGCTGAATTTCTAATTTCCTTTTTTTTTTATTTTTACTGTTGAAGTTTGAAAAGTTTTTTGCTTTTGTTTTGTTTCCATTCCAGGTATTAGCCTTTTTCAGATATTATTTTGCAAATAGTTTCTCCAAATATTAAGTTGTGGTTTTATACTCTTCGCATGAGGTGTTGCAGAGCAATAGTGATTAATTATGATGAAGTTCAATTTATCCATTTTTATTTTTCTGAATCATGCTTTTGGTTTTGCTATGGTTTGAATGCAACCCCCAAAACATATGTGTTGGTAACTTAATTCCCAATGCTGTGTTCAGAAGTGGGATGTTTAAGAGGTGAGTAAGTCACGAGGCTCTGCCTTCAGGAATGGATTAGTGTCATTACTGCTGAAATGGGTTAGTTATTACAGGATAAGATTTCTGATGAAAGGATGATTTTGACCCCCTTACTCTCTCATACCCACTCATGCTCTCTTGCCGTTTCACCTTTCACCATGGGATGGTCCAGCAAGAAGACTTTCACCATATATAATGTCCGCAACCTTGAACATTTTAGCCTCTAGTACTGTAAGAAATAAATATTGTTAATTATATATTTCCCAGCTTTGAGTATTCTGTTATGATACCATAGCACAAAATGAACTAACACAAGTGTCAAATATAAGAATTCTTAGTCAGCCGGGCTCGGTGGCTCAGCCTGTAATCCCAGCACTTTGGGAGGCTGAGGTGAGTGGATTGCCTGAGCCCGCGGGTTCGAGACCTGCCTGGGCAACTTAGTGAGAGCTCATCTCTACAATAAATCAAAAATTAGCCGGGCGTGGTAGCGCACACCTGTAGTTCCACCTACTTGGAAGGCTGAGGCGGAAGGATCGCTGGAGCCCAGCAGGTCGAGGCTGCAGTGACCGGGAGCGGCCACTGCACTCCAGTGTGGGTGACAGAGCGAGACTCCAACTCAAAAAAAAAAAAAAAAAAATAGAATTCTTAGTCTAACCAGAGGTCTCAAAATTTTTCTAATAGGTATTTTTTAAAAGTTTATGATGTACATTTTCAATTTAAGTCCATGATCCTTTTTAAGTTAACCTTATGTAGGTGTGAAGTTTTGGTTGTGACTCTCTTTTTTAAAAATTTTTTTAAAATTTTAATTTTTAATTTGAAGGATGTGGGGTACAATCAAGGATTAGGTAGATAGGTGATCATTGTACAGGTAAAATTTGGGCCTACTTTTGGTCCCCACTTCGCCTGGTTTGAGATCAGATACCTTGATTGATGTTATATGCCCCCACTCCCTTCCTTGGCAGTGTCCTTCTATTGTCAATTCCTTTCATGTATTATTATGTTAAATGTTTATAATCCACTTATGAGTGAGAGCATGTGGTACTCAGTTCTTTGTTTCCATGATAGGTCATGGAGTATGATAGGCTCTAAATCCATCCAATTTGTTGTGAAGTCCATAATGTGTCCTTCTTTATGGCACTATTCTATTGTGTGTACGTATCACACTTCTTTTTATCCTGTCCAGTTTTAATGGGCAGCATGATTGGTTCCATGTTTTTGCTATTGTGAATAGTGCTGTAATAAACCTGCATGTGCAGGTATCTTTGTTGTAGAATGATTTGAGTTCCTCAGGGTGTATTCCCAGAAATGGAGTTGCTGGGTCATATGGAAAGTCAATTACTAGTTCTTTTAGAAATCGCCACACTACTTTCCAAAGAGGTTGAACTGGTTTGCATTCCCACCAACAGTGCAGAAGCATTTCTACCCTTTTCTCTACATTCTTGCCAGCATCTGTGGTTTTTTGTTTTATTAATGATGGTCATTCTTACTGGAGTTAGGTGATATCTCAGTGTGGGTTTGATTTGCATTTCTCTAATGATTAGTGAGGCTGAGCATTTTTTCATGTGTCTATGGGCTGCTCGTATGTCTTCTTCTGAGAAGTGTCTATGTCTTTTGCCCACTTTTTAATGGGGCTGTTTATTTTTTCCTTTTGGCACATTTGAGTTCCTTGTAGATACTGGATGTTAGGCTTTTGTCAGGTATACAATTGACAAATACTTTTCTCCCATTCTGTGGGCTGTCTTCCCAATCTCTTGATCATTTCATTTGCTTTGCAGAAGCTTTTCAGCTTAATGACAACCTACTTGTCTATCTTATCTCTGATAGCATGACTTTGTTGCCTATTTCAATTTCTGTAGGGGTATTTCCTGCATTTTCTAAGATTCTTATTGTTTGAAGTTTTATGTTTAGGTATTTGATCCATTTACAGTTGATTTTTGTGTATGGTGAGAGGTAGGGGTTTCAATCTTCTGCATGTTGTCAGTCAGTTTTCTGAGCACCATACTGAAAACGTTCTCTGCCCAGCGGTTGTTTGGGGAGGCTTTGACTGTAAATTGTATCATGCTTTATATCTCAGTTTCCACACATTCACTGTTAGTATCTAAATATGTTGCTATGGTTTGGATATTTGACTACTCTAAACATCATGTTGAAATAGGATCCTTAATGTTGGAGGTAAGGCCTAATGGGAAATATTTGGGTCAGGGTCATGGGGGCAGATCCATTCTGAATGTTTCAGTGCTGCCATCACAGTAATGAGTGAGTTCTCACTCTTTAGTTACTATGAGAGTTGATTGTTAAAAAGAGTCTGGCAGCTCTTCTGTCTTTCTTTTGTTTCCTTTCTTGCCATGTGATTTCTGCATATGCCATCTCTTGTACACCTTTCCCCACGATTGGAAGCAGTCTGAAACCCTTACCAAATGCCAATGCCAATGCCATGCTTCTTGTACAGCTTTAGAATCATGAGACAAATAAGGCTATCTTAAAAATACATTTTTCAGCCTTAGGTATTCATTTATAACAACACTAAACAGACGGAGACATCTGAATAATTTTTTGAGTACATTTGAATTCCTTGTAGATACTGGATGTTAGGTTCTTATCAGGTATACAATTGACGGATTTTTTTTCCCCATTCTGTGGACTGTCTTCCTGATCTCTTGATCGTTTGATTTGCTTTGCAGAAGCTTTTCAATTTAATTACTACCTATTTGTCTTGTGCTGATCTGGTTTATCTTACTTATTTTGGAATTTTTAAAAAAGATTCCTTGGAATTTTCTACTTAGATGAACATGTAATTGGCAAACAGGGACAATTTCTTTCTTATTCCTCTGTATTCCTTTTATTTTATTTCCATGACTTTTTTGCTCTGTGTAAAATTTCCAATATTATGAAATAAGAATGTTGAATAAGAGTAGTAAGAAAAGACTTTCATTTTTATTTTTTTCTTGATATTAAAGGCAAGCATTCAGTATTTCAGGATGAAGTATAAAGTTCGTTGCTAGTTTTTATTTTTTATTTTTGTAGATGCCCTTTCTTATTTGACCCTTATCATCTGTAGATGGTTTTTATCAATATTCTCCCAGTTTCTAGATTGCTGAGAGTTGTTATCACAAATGGACTTTTAATTCCATAAAGAATTTTTTCTACATCAATTGATATAATCTTGTGTTTTTTCTTCTATAACTTGTTAAAAGTGAATTACTTGATTGATTTTCAGCTATTGAGCCAGTTTCGCAGTTCTGAAATAAACTACAGTTACTCATATTGTATAATTTTGTATAGATTACTGAATGCTATTTGCTAATATTTTAAAATAATTTTTTCATTTTTATTTATAAGAAATATTAGTTTTTTAAAATAATTTTTTCATCTTATTTATAAGAAATATTAGTTTGTAGTTTTTTTTTTTTTTCTTATCCTGTATTGTCTTTGTCTTGTTTTGGTATCAGGGTAATGATAACTTGAATTAGATTATAATAAAGTGTATTAGGAAGTGTTCCTTCTGATTTTAGTTCTAGAAGAAATTGTGTAGAATTAGTGTTGATTTCTATTAAATGTAAAACTCCCTAGGTCTGATTATTTTATTTTGGGATAATTTTAAAAATCATGAATTATATTTCCTGCATAGTTACCGGGCTATGCAAATTATTTTATATTGAATGAAGTTTGGTACATTGTGTTGTTGGAGAAATTGCTCAATTTTATGTAACTTGTCAGATGCATGTGCACATACTTGTTCATGGATTTTCCTTATAATCATCTTTATGTCTACAAGGTCTGTAATGACTCCCCTGTAGTGAATACTTAGTGTTTGTCTTCTTTTTATTTTCTTTTTTGCCAATCTTGATACAACTTTGTCAATTTTATTGATATTTTCAAGAAAACTTTTTTTGTTATTGATTTTGTCTATTGTTTTTCCATCTTCATTTGACTTTTGGTGCTTCATTATTTTCCACATTCTGTCTGCTTTAAGTTTATATTGCTCTTCATTTTCTAAGTTCTGGAAATAAGATTTTAGATTATTGATTTGTATCTTTAAATATTCTTAATAAATGTTTTAAAATTATTTTATGCTTTAGAGTACAAATAATTGCCAAGGAATACAGCCAAGATAGTGCAAGTTCCTACTTCCAGTTTCATTTTAACATTTATTATTAACATTTTACATTATTATTATTAACATTTTACATTATTAAGGCATATTTTTCATCACTAATAAGCTAATATTGAACATTATCATTAACTAGCATTCATCCAGACTTTCTCAGCACTAATTGTCATCTTTCTCTTCTAGGATCTGATCCAAGATACCACATTATATTTACTTTTCTTTTTTTTATTTATAAAAAATTGTGTATTTATTCTTTTTAATTTTTTGTTTATTTTAAAGATGTGAGGTACAATTCAGAGTTAAGTATACAAATATTCATTATGCAGGTACCCTTGTTGACGAGGAGTGCCCCTCCAAGCCCCGGCAGATGCAGCGAACCTCTGTGGAAAACACAGAGAAAATATTCCTAATAATATATTTTAGATTTTTTAGATTCCTAATATATTCCTAATAATATATTTTAGATTCCTAATAATATATTAGGGAAAATATTCCTAATAATATATTTTAGATTTTTTTTTTTCAGTTTGAATCTGTCCAATGTTTTTCTCATGATTAAAATAGGGTAATGTGTTTTTGAAAGAACACAGAAGTAGAGTGCTATTCTGACATCATATGAAGGGAGTATATTATCAATATGACTTAATACTGTTGACATTTACTTGATAACCTTGCTTGAGGTCCTGTTTCTCAGGTTTCTGCACTGTAAATTAATTCTTTCCTTCTCCATTTCCAAAGCGCATTTTTTGGAAGAAAGTCACTACAGATAACCCATGTTTGTGGAAAGGGGAGTTATGATGCACCTCTATAAGGGTGGGGTAGCTGTATAAATTTACTTCTGCATGAGAGGTTTGTTTATTCTTCCTCCTTTATTTACTTATTAAATAATTTTTATATTAGCATGGATTCATGGAAATTTACTTTATACTTTGAGTTATAATGCAATGTTATTTTATTTACTTTGTTCCTATAAAGTGTTCTGCCTTTGGTCATTGGATTATCCTTCATTCAATAACTTGTATGCCTTGACATAATCCTCGTCTCTCTCTCTCTCTCTCTCTCTCTCTCTCTCTCTCTCTCTCTCTGTGTGTGTGTGTGTGTGTGTGTGTGTGTGTGTGTGTAGCACATTTTTACTTTCTGGCACAACAAAATGGTCCAGGTCCATCTTGTGTATCTTATCACAAGTCTTAAAATCATTCATTTCTCCAAGGAAGTCTGGCTTTTTAAAATTGATGAATAGTATTAGAAGCTAAGGTGCACTCATTGCTGCTAGAATGTTGCTTCTAGCCATTTTAAACTGAAAGATCAAGGAGATATACAAGGAGAGGTATACTAACTTATGTTAGGGTCTACACAGACACACACAGACACACACAGACACACACACACACACACACACACACACACACATATGAATATTTCCACATGCCAACATCTGTATCACTATTAATCTAAATATGAGTATATTCTGATGTATAGAAGCCTAGTTCATTATTCTTGAATCATTCTAGACTCCTCTCCTTGCTTGTCTGTTTTCTCTCATTTCCACCGTGGGAAACATGGCTCTTGCCATCTTGTCATACAGTTACTTAATTGTTTAATTCCAGTGTACATATGCAATTGTTAAATATGAAACTGTACTAATAGGAAACTGTTAACTAGAGTACAATGTTTATGTATACTGCATTTGCTTTTAGTTCTACAGATTCTATTCATGTTCACAGTTAACTTAGAGCAGCATCTTTGTCCTACACCCGCTTCAGAGGGGTTTAGGCCATTCATTTGCAATACATTTACATTCTTTTGTTCCATTGTCCTTTCCATTCTGCTTTTTTCTAAATTGACAATTAATTTGCATAAAATAAGGTTTACTCTGTACTGTAAAGTTCTGTAGGTTTTGACAAATGCTTAATGTCTGTATTTATTATTAGCATATTATGTAGAAATGCTATTGCATAAAAAACTTTAAAGAAGAAAAGAAAAGAAAAAGAAAACATCTAGCCCAGTGTGGTGGCTCATCTATAATCCCAGTACTTTGAAAGGCGGAGACAGCCGGACTCGGTGGCTCAGCCTGTAATCCCGCGCGCGCCTTTGGGAGGCTGAGGTGAGTGGATTGCCTGAGCCCGCGGGTTGGAGACCCGCCTGGGCAACTTGGCGAGACCTCGTCTCTACAATAAATCAAAAACCAGCAGGGCGTGGTAGCGCGCACCTGTAATTCCGGCTACTTGGAAGGCGAGGCGGAAGGATCGCCGGATTCCAGCAGGTCAAGTCTGCGGTGGCCGGGAGCGGCCACTGCACTCCAGTCTGGACCACAGAGTGAGACTCCCACTCAAAAAAAAAAAAGAAAGAAAGAAAGAAAGGCGGAAACAGGGTGAATGCCTGAACTCAGGGGTTTGAGACCAGTCAGCCAGGGCAACTTGACGATACCTTGTCTCTACATAAATAAATTTTTAAAAAATTAGCTAGCTGTGGGGATGCATGCCTGTAATTTCAGCTACTTGGAAGACTGAGGCAGAAAGATAACCTGAGCCCAACAGGTTGAGGCTGATATAGCCCTGAGGGTGCCACTGCACTCCAGCCAGGGAGACAGAGTGAAAAAACTCCATCTAAGAAACAAACCAAACCAAACAAACAAAAAACTCCTTTACTTTAGTAACTCAACCCTCTCTTACCCAAGCCACAACTAATCTTTTTTATTGGGTCTATAGTTTTGCCTTTCATAGAGTGTCATATAGTTGGAATCATACACTGTAGATTTTTCAGAAAGACTCACTTTATAACATGTATTTAAGGTTTCTTGATGTATTTTCATGGTTTGATAGTTTTATTCCTTTTAGTGCTGAATAATATTCCATTGTCTGGATGTACCACAATTTATTAATCTACTCACCTGTTAAAGGAAATATTGCTTGGTTCCATGTTTTGGCAATTTTGAATAAAGCTGCTGTAAACATCCATGTGTAGGTTTTGGTAGAGACATAAGTTTTTTCATCAAATGGGTAAATACCCAGGGGAGAGAAAGCTGCATTCTATTATGGGGCTATTTTTACTCTGTATAAATACTGCTGTACTGTTCTCCAAAGTGTGCCATTTTACATTCCCAGCAGCAATAAAAGAAAGTTTTTGGTGCTATCTTTGTCAGTAATTGATGATGTCAGGTTATTGCATTTCAGTCAGTCTAAATAGTTGAGTATAAGTCTCTGATATTTTTAATTTGCAATTCCTTAGGGAAAATGATGGAGAACAACTTTTCATAAGTTTATTTTCTATCTATATGTCTTAGTTGGTGAAATATCTGTTCATAGATTTTTCTTGCCTTTTTTCTTTTAATCAACTTGTTTGATGTCTTACTGTTGAGATTTTAAAATAGTTTCTAAATTATAGATACTTTTTTTACAAATGTGCAAATATTTTCTTTAAGCCTGTAGTTGTCTTTACATTCAGTTAAAAGTATCTTTTTCAAAACAGAAAATATTAATATTGATAAAGTTAGCTTATGTTTTATTCCCTGCAGAGATTGAGTTGCTAGTTTTGTATTTAAAAACTCATTACTAAATTTAAAAAATATATATTTGTCCTCCGTTTTCTTCAGAAATGTTTATTCTTTTGTGCTTTTAATATTTTATTTTTTATCTATTCTGATAATCTCTTTCTCTTGAATATTTATTTAGACTCTACTTTTAAGGCAATTATTGATATATTTGGGTTAATATTAATTATGTTTGTTGCTGTTTTCTACTGTTCATAGAGGTTTCTTTTTCTGCCTTCCCTGAGTTTGACTGAATGTTTTATAAAATTTCATTTGGTCTCCTTTCTTAGTGTGTTACTTATACTTTTTAATGCATTTTTATAGTAGTTGCACCAGACTTAACATTACATATTTTAACCTAATTTACACCTACCTTTAAATAAAAGATTCTTCTGTGCAGTGTGGTACCTTATAACAGAGTTTCCCTATTCTTCCTTCTCACAACCCTAGCAATATTACTGTCATTCATGTTACTTATCCATATATTATATATAATCACTCAGTGTGTTGGAGGTATTATCACTTTAACCAGTTATGTTATAGATCAATCAAGAACAATAAAAGCAAAAGATTTTATCTTACCTTAACTTATCCATTCTTTAACATTCTTCTTTCCTTTTTATAGATTCCCACTTCTGACCTACATTTTTCTCTCCACAAAGAAACTCATTTATCATTTCTTGCAGGGCAGATCTACTGGTGTTGAACTCTTTCAGTTTTGTTTGTCCAAGCAAGTTTTTATTTTTTCCCTTCTTGTGGATGATAATTTTATTGTACACAAATTGGGTTGGTATTTTTTTTTCTTTTATACTTTTACATATTTCACTCCATTATCTTGTGTTTCTAGTTCCTGATGAGAACTCTTCTATTATTCAAATTCCTGTTCTTCAAAATGTAATATGTTTTATTTTTCTTGGGTTTCTTTCAAGATTTTCCCTTTGACTCTGTTTTCCAAAGTTCGAATATGGTATGTCTTAAGGCAAGTTATTTGGGATATTATGTGACAAGATTCCAGCTTCTGTTTTAGCAGACTTCCTCTAAAAGTGCTGTGGCAGCCAAGGGGAAAGGGTAATTTCCAAGTAGAATGAGAATTACAGGTCTCTCACTTGACCAGTGTGTCATTTCACAGAGAAAAGACTCTTCATGACTGCATGACAGAAGTGGGAGTTCTGCATTACCCCTAGGCTTCCACAGAGACATTTTGTTTCAGAGTACTAGGAGTGTCTGATTTGTGCTCACCACCTGACCTCCTCCAACACCATTGACAGGGAAGCAGATCGTGCTCTTCACTCTTGCCAAGTGGTGATAGAAATACAGGTTTTCCTCCATTGTCTCCACTGATTCCAACTAGCAGGAGTGTGGAACTTGCCTCCATTCTTGGCTCTCTCTGACACCAGCTTCACTGGGGATTGAGACATACCCAGTAAGGGTCTGTGCTGGAAGGAGCAGAGGCAAAGAACAGTCTCTTCTGTCACGTTTGAGTGGAGTAAAGTGGCTATTGCTCTGAAGTCTTCTGTCTTCCTCAGCTGTGGTTTTACAGCAAACTTTTGCTGGAATTTCCAGGTGGCTGGCTTCTTTATCACCAATTCTGGAATGTATGATCAACAAGCCTCCCCTTCAACCCCACCCCCACCCCCACCGAAACTAAACAAAAACCAGGACACTCACTGCCATATAGTTGTTTTTTAAAGAATTGCATGCTCGAGGTAATTAGCCAATATGCCTTCTTCTTTCCATATTTAAAGTCTTGTGTTTGTTTTGTATGTAATACCCATGCTTTTTAGTTGTACTCAGTGCGATGAACAGGGAGAATTATTTCTACCATATATGTATATATGGTATTTTGTAAAATGTGTGTTATATACTGTGCCCTTAGTACAATTAGCAACTATGAATGCATGTATATGTGTGTTTGTGTGTACACATATGTAAAATTGAGCCCACTACTATTAACAAGGTATTGCTTCATTAATTAGCTAGTTTAATGCCTCTGATTGCTTGAGATCTCTGTATAAAGGATAAGATTCCTTGCTTACTGATAAGAAGAAAGACATTTATAGGAATGTTTTATTTAAATATAGTGCTTGCTTTTTTTTAAAAGGAAGATCTAAGTCAATATTACTCATGTTCAGAAGTATTTGTTATTTCCTAGAACATCTGTGTAAATAGTGATACTATCAGAAGTCAGGTTATTTTATATTCATTCTATTAAATTATCAATTTTCTCTCTGCTGCATGTAGATATCTAAAGCACAGATTAGAAAATGTACAAAATTAGATTTGATTACAGTTTGGAAATGTTATTATTTATAGAAAGTCATGTCACTTTTTTATTGGTTATGGATAGTGAATGGCAAAGAGTTTAGGCTGTTTTATTTTCTTCTAGTATTCATGCTGTATTTTTGGTAATCTGAATTGCTTTTCTAAAAAAGACAATAGAATTTGATTTTTTAACTGTTAAAATAACCCAAAGGTGTATTAAAAAAAACTTTCTTTTAATTTCCATCTTATATGTACTAAATATTTCCTTGTCATAAGGCGATATAAATGACTCAATTCTGAAAATTCATGATGAGTTTCAAGTGACACTTCTTAATCATACTCAATATGATGCAAAAAAATTTTTTAAATGGCAAAAAGTTGAGTATTTATTCTGATAATGTCTATTTTAATGCATCATACTGTAGCTTATAAGCATTTTCATGACCCATACTACATAATGAGTTGCATGAGTACCACAAAAGCAACACATGGGTTAAGGGCAACCCAATTAAGATATTCCTATTGACAGCACACCATTGAATTTGGATGCAGCATTAAAAACACAGGTGTTGAGCTGTCAACATTATGCATTTTTGGTTGATTACTGCTTTACAATGTCATTGTTTAAGAAGTATCTCCAGACAGGCAATTGCCTTATGAGATTGATCTAGATTCACAAGTGAATAATACTTTTTAAAAGGTTTAGTAGCTGTAGTTCTCTATATGCTAGAATTGTCATTCTAACAATTTCTTCAAGGATTATTGGCTACTCCACAGTCTACAGTATGTTTCCTGAAGAACATATTGATGTCCACATACAACTCTCTCCCATGTTAAAATGAAGTAGCTGTGCCCTTGAAAATTGTGCGTTGATTGCCTAATTTTCCTCCTCCCCTTAAAGCATTATCTTTTTGTGTTTCATTTGTAGTGCTATTTTTCTTGCCCAGAAGCATGGCCTTCATTTAGTACATTTCCTAAAACTAATTGATGGACTGAGTGATTTACTGTGGATCTAATTGTTAGGTTTCATTCACTTATGAGCAGCACAGACCTGTTTGCCTGCTAGTTCAATAATATTCTCATCACATGTAACTGACTCTGGTAACAAAGGTTCCAAGGCTTCATCTAACTCCTTGTTGACTTTTTCCTATGCCATTTTCTAAGATTTCCACTCTGGTTAATATCCCCCTTTTGACTTTATAATTCTGTATGTCTCTTCTTTAATTGCTATCTCTTTGCACATATTTAGAAAAATCTACACTGTGAGTCAAATAAGTTTACCATTTTCTCAAATTTTGACTTCCTAACCAAAATCACCCAACTGTCCCTCTGACATATAATTCTTAGCAGGTCAAATAACCAAATACTTCGCATTACAGTTTCATATTTCATATACTTTGTAAGGAGTGTCTCTCTTTTAGTCCTCCATTCTCAGCACTTAATACACTTTCACATTGTTTAGTGCTCTCTGTTTAATGTTTCAAAAACACTGGCTATGTTTCAAGAATTTTGTTTTCATATTTTTCACTGTATTTTTAATCCCATATGTTCTAAACTTGACTAGACCTTTGAAACCCAAACTAGGATTATTCAAACCATAGATAAACAATATTACATTAGGTTAATTATATTGTGGTTTAAAGTCCAAAGTCAACAAAGTCTTATTTCTTGCTTAAGCTGCAAACCCTTAGTAGATTGGTTGCAGTTCTTTTTTATCTTCTTAATTAAGAGTCATCAGTATCTACTTTTGGCTTTTTCATAAGTTTTTTTTTCTCTCTCCACATAGAAAAATAAAATACCGTCTCACTTTTTCTCTACAAGCCTTATAGACATTTCTATTTTAACAATCTTTTTCCTGCTAATATTCTATGACTATCTCCAATGACTCAATCCCTCCTACTCTTTTAGCAATTATTTTATGTATAATCCTTCCTGATAAAGTTCACATTATATTCTCTAGTATAATATGCTCAAAAGCATGTGTCTGTGCATATTCTATGAATTCTAAGAGTAGAGGAATGAATCCAGAAATTTACTTTGCATTACATCAGAATCTAATATTGGTTTCTGAACAAATTATATGAATTTGTGCATTTGGAATCATTAATAGAAAAACATTTGATCTCTTAGAGAAAATAATTTAGTAATATTTGATTATGTGTAGTGACCACAGTCAATGAGGCAGAGAAAATTAAATGAGGCTAGATACAAATACAATGAAAGAATACAGCTATTCTTATACAAGAATATCTCTGTACCTCATTGCTGAATATCACTGTAGTCACCTTCGAAGGATTCCCCTTGGGAAGCTATGCATCTATTTACCTATCAAAGCAATTTTGAAGCTCTGTTTCTGAAATGACCGTTAAAGGTGTCATGATATTAACCTCGATGTCCTGAATGTCATCAAAATGTCTTCCTTTCAATACTTCCTTTATCTTTGGGTAAAGAAAATTCACTGGAAGTCAGATCAGGTGAGTAGGGAGGATGTTCCAATACAGTTATGTGTTTATTGACTGAAAACTCCCTCATAGATAGAACTGTTGCATTTTTCTGATGCAAGAGTGACTTTGGAACCATTTTTACACAAACTATTCTCATGCCAAGATTTTCAGTTAAGATTTTTCTGACTATTTCTCTATCAATGTTTATTTGGTCTGCCATGCTTCTGACAGTCAGCCGATGATTTTGACACACATTTTGATGAATTTTTGCAATGTTTTCATCAGTTCTGCTCAATACTGGTTGTTCTAACCTCTCTTCATCAGTGACACTTTTTCTCCCCTCAGAAAAACATTTAACTAATCTGTATACTGTCGTTTTCTTCATGACATTACTCCCATACACTTGGACCAACATGTTCTTGATTTCATTTCCACTCTTTCCAAGTTTAATAAGAAAATTGATATTTTTTCATTGTTCTAATTCAAGATCCAACATTCTCTCAATGGCACACAAAAACATGCAACAATAATGAACACCACTCAACAAGCACTGCCATATGTCAACACGAGCACAGCTAAGAAACACTAATATACCAAGGTTATGAAACCTTACTGAGTTGTTTGTACAGTGCTGTCAACATAAATACACAGTGGCAAGTTTGCAAATTTAATTGTCAGTCTCATACGATGACAGCACTAACAGCCATTCCAGAAAGAATTCCAAAATTGCTTTGATGGGTGGAGTAGGCACTGGTGTCGATGCATAGCCTCCCAAGGATAGTATTTTGAAGGTGACTGTAGTGATATTTAGCAATGAGATATTTAGCACTTTTTCAAGGATGAGCTGACAAACTTAATTGTCAGAACTCATATTTAAAATTACTAACTATATATGTTAGCATTGTTTGAGAGTATTTTTATCCTTAATGCCTTGATGTCCTGATCATTGCATTTACTATTTGTATTTTGACAATTTTATGTCATCAAAGCGAATATAGTTCTGCTTCCTTCTTAAGCTTAGTTGTAATTATGTTAGCTTTTATGTTTACTCATTGGTTCTTACCTTTTTCTGATTCCCATGATTAGATTAAATACTAAAAATAGTTGCAACTTTTTAAATATATATGAATGATTATTTTATCATATTTATCCCATATACTAAACTATGAAAGCTATAAGGGCAAAGATATATCAGTATTTGGTTGTCATTACATTACCAGAGTATACAGTAGCTTCTTGGAAAATATTTTTTATTTAATTAATACAAAATATTTTTGAAGGTATTATTTTGTTTCTGGATCATATATATATTATATATAATATATAATATATATATAAAATGTTTCTGGATCATTTTCCTGATGCAAGAGTGACTTTGGAACCATTTTTGAAAGAATATTTCCTATAATTTAAGGATAATTAAACAATTTTCTATTTAAACTTTTCTATGAATGCCCTTCTTGTCAGAGTAATTTTGACTCCAATGCACATTAATAAAAGGACTAGCACATACATTTTTATCTACAACTATTGCTATAAATACTAAGACCCTTTCAGTAGCAAATGATATCAAATCAAACTCAAATGATAGAATAAAATTTACTGAATTATGAAACTAGGAAGTACAGGAATAAGAGTTATTTTAGTAACAACTATAAACAAGGGTACAAACAATATGAATGTGATCTGAAACTTAATATCTTTCTATCTATCATTTATCTACTAATCTATATAATCTTTATAATCTATTCTCTCACTGTCTCCCTCTCCCACAACAACTGGCTTTATTCTTAGACAAGCTGTTTCAGAGTGATATAAAAGATGGCAGATGGCCCTGGCAACTGCCATCTCACATCTTTCTTATTCAGCAATGAAAGATCAATAAAGTATCTCTTTCAAGATAGCATTTGCAAAATTCTGTGGTAAAATTTTTTTTTAAGTCCGCGATGTTGCTCCAGACCCTAATTCAATCACTGAAGTGATTGGTCTCAGTCTTGAGGCTACAGGGTGAGAACAGCCCCACTTAAACAAGGATTCAGAATGGGAGAGAAGTATTTCCAAAATTGTTGCTAAGGAAGCAAAACTGTGATTACTGCAACAGATATGGTAGGCAAGATGAGGGGTAGTTTCCTTTCTAATTCTGAGTGGTTTCATCCTGATTCTAAGTGGGACCTAACAATTACTTGTCTTTCATACGCTTGGTGAGAACAATGCTGCCTTACATTTCTCATTTTACTTTTGTCAGTCTTTGAAATGTTTTTATTTTAAAATATCTTTGTTTCTTTCTCAGCAACAGAACTAAGATTCAGCTACATCTTTTACTTAAAATCCTTTGACTCCAAATAGGATTTGGAGAGTAGTTTTCTGTAAAGTACACAATTGACTTATAGCTTTTATCTCTGCTTTCCTATGCACATTTCTCTGAAGTGCTTACTTATGTGTACATTAATTTCTTACCTAGAGTTGATAACTTAAACTACTGATTGGCTCTTACATTAAAAAGCCGTATTAGTCTACTCCTTTTTATAAAAATAGAGCATAACTTGGAACAAATTATAACATATTTGTAGCTATTTTACTTCATTAATCTTTGATTTACTTTTGCTAATCAATCAGTATATGTATTTTTAAAATATCAAAAATATGGAAACAAGTGCTGTGGGGGATAAAAAGAAATACATTTGTCGTTTTAGGAACATGTGATGTAGTTGAAAGAATAGCCATAATAACATTATCAAAAAACAATCCTGCAAATGCAAACCAGCTTGTGATCAGGAAGTCACATATCATAAATCTTACAGGGCTTCATGTCATTATGAGAGAGGGCTTTCTGGGAGGTTTACATGAAGAAGAATCTTAAAAAATGAGTTAAATTGTAGAAGATAGTGGGAAACAGGAGGAAAATTCCCACAGGTTTGCATGTTTCTTATCAAGATGGTAAAGGTCTTACTATGGATAAATTTATCTTGGTGATAACAGAAAATATTCATCTGGTTGACTTTGTTTTTCTTAGCTGATCTGGCAGAGTTGATGTGCTGATCACCAAATGAGTCCAGTGATTTGGGTTGAAGAACAATAGCACAAAAGTGGTTAAAAAACTATCTTCTTCATTTGAGAACTGTATAGAGTCAACAAACATGACATTGGATTTATTCAATTCTATGTACTTTAGTCAGTTTAGATTATAAGGGTTAGTAATGATAAAAATACTAGTCAATATTTAATTCATTTAATAATTATAAAACTACTAGTGTTTTTACTTTAAAGATGCAAAAATGTATAGCATTTTCATTAGAATATTGATTCTAATATGCTTTCATGTTCTATAATATCTTAATTTTCATTGTGCAACTTTAATTATTAAAATAAATATATTTCCATATCTATTTTAGTAAAATTATTCCATATTTTGGCTATAGCACAGAAGTTACTCAATCTTCACAATTAAAATAAAGACACTAGATTTCTCTTTAAACTTTGATTGTGAAAGTTAGAGTATTTTTGGTCTCCTAACTGATATAAACAAGCAATGAACTGCTAAATTTTTAGTTTAATTTTCAAAACTATTAATATTTTATAAGGGAATGAGTGCCACATTTCAAAGATAATTGATTGTAGTCATTTCTAGAGTCCAGTGTGATTTTGCAAAATAATACATATTTTCCGATAGTATATATAACATAAAAGCTCATAGAAACATTAAAAATTGTAATTTATAATCTCTTGAAAGATCTTGCCATAAAATTTATCAAATAAAATTAAGTTGTTACACTGGTCAACTTACATGTCAAAATGTAACAAGCATATCTAACAAAATGCATTAACTAATGCTTTAAATTTTATACTTTTTGATTGAATGACTTTGTGGTGATTTCATATAAAATAAATTATTTACTGAGATAGTAGATGCATATTTTTTGTTCTGTATGGAGGAACTTCTTATTATCTTAGTCTCCTATAAGTTAATCATAGTTTTCCCTTTGAAAAGAACACTACTAAATAACCTTATATTTTTGTAAGACACATATAATTTGTAAATATGTGTTTGTATAAATGTGTCATCTTCCAAAAAAATAATATAAGCAAGTATAATTACCTTGTTGGTCTTATCACTTGTTAAGTATGATTTTTCACATGTTATATAGCCTCTTTGACTAACATTTATTCACCTATGAAATGGAAGTAAGAAAAGCACCTGATCCCCTCTTCCTATAAGAATAAAATAACATTATATATCAGTACACTGATGAAAAAGTATGGGGACATACATGCTCTATATATCGAAAAGTTATTTAATAATCTATAGTAGTGTGTGTGGTCGTTTTTATTTTAATATACTTGTTTCATAGAGATTGTAATTGGACTACAAATAATTTTCCTAAAAACTATATTTCTCGAACTGCATGTCTAAATAACCAAAAAGTTTTACTCACTTTGTATTTTGGCTCACATTTTACAAATAATTTAAAACTTACAAAGGAGTACAACAGTACGGTATAACTTCCTTACATGTCCATGGTCAGTTCTTTGTAAACTAACTAATGACACCATCTAAGTCTTGAACACCAAAATTTTCTTCTGAAATTTACTATGTAAATACTGGATAAACTTCATATCATTTAGGCTGTTAGAACGAATGAGATCAGAGCTAAAATAAAAAATATTTTATGATTTAAATGATTCATTATGTATTTAAATGATTTAAATGAATTGCTAAATTTTGGGGTTAATTTTCAAATCTATTAATTATTTATATATTGTACAGGGGGTACCCAAAAAGGTATACACATTTTAAACGATGTTGTCTGTGTATTACTTTTTGTAGCTGAATTGAGTTACATAGTGTAGTATGATGTTCACGCAAAAGATGGCATTAATTAAATAAATGCTCGCATCACAGTGTGATAGGCAGGAAAGTCAAAGAAAATGATAGAAGTATGGTTGTCATTTGAGGAGCACAAGCCCCTTTTGAAGTGATATTTAACATTTGAGAACATTATGGAAGAACAACCGCAATGGAGGCATGAGTATGTAACAGAACCTCCGACATATCTGACAATTGCACACATGAGTGATAAGTTAGAGACGCATGATACTGTGTGTGATGTGCACAAGGGAATCCAGAAGGCCTCGCACAACAACAAGTCCTGCAGTAATTTGTTATAACAGAAGTATCTGGACGTTGATGGTAACTATTTTGAGCACCTCTTGTAAATGCAGAAGTCAAAGGTGACTTGTATCATCTTTTGTTATTGGTATATATTATTTCAATTTTAATACAGTATTTTTCTTTCTTAAAATGGGTATACTTTTTTGCACACTCTGTATATATAATTACATATTAATTATATATGCTATTATAAAATATATACTAAAAATCACACTGGACTATAGAAATGCCTATAATCAATTATCTTAGAAATGCAATATTCATTATCTTATAAAATAATTAACAAATTTGAAAATTAAACCAAAAATTAGCAGTTCATTTGTACCATTTAAATTATTTAAATGATTTGTTACATATATTTATTAGAGAATGTATAATTTTTTTTACAAATAATTTTTAAAGATTTTTCTAATATATGTCCCCATAAATTTTATGCAACTTTGTCTATTAATGCCAAGAAATATTTATCTATATTATATTTGGACATAATGTTACTGAATGGTCCTTGAAGAAGAGACATTTAGGAAACATGACTACAAATTAAGATGAAATATGAAAAATAAAGGAAACTCTACATTGATCCACAACACAAATTCTTGTCTTAAAACCTTGAAGTATTTCTAGAGCCATCTGTAACATGGACAACACTTGAGAAGAAGGTTTATGTGATCCTGAGTTTGCCTTGAAATAAGTGAAAATGTTTCCTTCTTCCCATTTAACTTTTCATCTCACTATCAACATTCACCATCTTTATATATCAAGAGGACGTTAACATTCTCCTTGGCTTAACTTAATCAGATTATTTTTCTGTTTCTAGGACTTGAGCCCAGTTCTTAGAGCATTTACTTTAGATAATATATAACTGCAAATTCTTTTTCTGCCCCATTGAGATGTAAATCTTTAAAAAAATCTTCTGCAAGTTTTAAGACACAGGACCTGTCTTTCTCAGTGACCTGGGGGCCATCCCTCTGAAATTTAACTTTCAGGGAAAAGAATGTCTCTATTCCTCAGTCTCTGTGAGGTTAGGTGTCTACCTTTAGTGGGTACCTTGCCCAGATTGTAAAATTCCTTCCTGGGATGGAGGTAGAAGAAAATTTACTTTTTCTTTAACTAAGGCCAGTTGGGAAACACAGATGACCAATGATTCCCTCTCATCCCAGCTTATAAAAACTTTCCAGCTCTTTTTCAGGAAGCTGTGCTCAAACTGAGATCTAGCCCCCCTTCCTTATTCCAATAATCTTGAATAAAAATTTTCTTTGCCTGTTTAAGTTTACCCAGTGCAACTTTTACTTTAACAATATTCACACGATATTTTTTTCCTCTGTCTCTTTTCCATTTTCTTTTTGTCTCCGTAGGCATTCACATGTCTGTTTGCATTTACGCTTACCTATGGACACACAGAATGACAGAAATAAAAATATGTGTCATCTATTAAAATATATGATCAATTAGGTAACCGTTAAAGTCAGAAGATGGCTTATAATTTACTTAACCCGTGGGGAATCTTTTTTTTTCCTTGTTAGCGATATCTAACAGTCTTTTTATAAGTGAAAAAATAACAATCTCATTCTTTTATAAAAGCCTGCACATTTAAAAATTGTCTTTTATGCTCAGTCATTATGTATATTGTTCACTTTCATGTGGGTTCTAAAGCTGGTTTTTTACTTCCATATACACAGGTGTTATGATATGAACTGCATGTCTAAATAACCAAAAATTTTTACTCACTTTATATTTTGGCTCACATTTTACAAATAATTTTAAACTTACATAGGAGTACAACAGTACAAAAAACTCCTATAATATCTCTTTTATCCAAATTCATCTATTAGTACTTTTTCCCATTGTGTTTAATTTGTTTTCTTTATATATATTTTCTTCCATTTCTTATTTGCCTTTTGACTTTGTTTTTTTGCTAGATTATTGCTTTTAATGTAAAATTTATAGCTTTTTATTGTTTTTATATCATATTTAGAATGCTTTCTTTCACTGTAAGCTTTCCATAGAAGAATTTACCTATGCTTACATTTATGCTTGTGCTGTGTTTTGCCTTTATATTACTGATAAATTTTAAGTTCATTTGTGTCTGTGTATTGGGGAGAATAATAAATCTTATTATATCCCAAATGTCTATCTTATAGTCCCAGGATCATTTCATAAAAAGACCATCTTTGCCCTAGTATTTTGAGAGATACCACATTTATCATTCACTATATTTCTGTGTCTATTTCTGGAATTTTAAATCTATTTCCTTGGTCTGATTTCTGTGTTTCTGTGCCAAACTCCTTTTTAAAAAGGTTTTGAGGTACACTTTAATTTTTGTTAGGGTTAATCACTTCACAAGTTTTCCCTTTTGGTGTTTTTCTTGGTATTCTTGTGTACCCATTTTTCCATATGAACTTTAATACAGTAGAGACATGTTTCTCCATCAAATTATTGGTATATTTCCTGGAATATTATTGGATATATTGATTAACTTACTGTGATCTGACTTCATATTGATCTTGAGAAATTTATTTTGTTTTTGAAGAGTAAAGTTTATATTAACTCAAAGGTAAAGAAAATTAGAGGTTTTGAGGACAAGGTTTAGTATGACAAACTGAAACTAAGATAAAATCCACTTGTGAAATAGATCCCTAAGAACACATGATAGCTAATTGTAATTTTTTTTTTTTTTTTTGAGTTGGAGTCTCACTCCCTCGCCCAGACAGGAGTGCAGTGGCACACTCACGGCCATTCCAGTGTCCACCTGCTGGGCTTAGGCAATCCTTCCACCTCAGCCTTCCAAGTAGCCGAGACCACAGACGTGCTCTACAACACCTGGTTAATTTTTTTCTTTTGATTTATTGTAGAGAGGAGGTCTCACCAAGTTGCCCAATCTGATCTAGAACGCAGGCTCAGACAATGCACTCGCCTTGGCCTCCCAAAGTACTGGGATTACAGACTGAACCACTGTAAAATGTGTTTTAAAAGAAGTGTTTCACCAGCTTTTCTTAATATTGAATGAGAGGAAATACCTTCTATTTCTGTATAACATGATCATGAGGGGAAATTAACTATAAACACTTTAAACACTATAAACACTCATCTCTTTCAGTATGTTCCTATTTTGGTAAAGAAATCCTGGACCACATATGTGTGCAGAGGCACGTGTGTATGTGATTGTGTGTGTGTGTGTGTGTGTGTGTGTGTATGTGTCTAGTTGATGCATTCATAGAGGATGAATGATGCATACAAATGAAAACATTAGCTGGGAGTGGTAGCGCATACCTGTAGTTCCGGCTACTAGGAAGGCTGAGGCGGAAGGATCGCAGGAGCACAGCTGGTTGAGGTTGCGGTGGCCTGCCGGGAGCATGCCACTGGCCTCCAGCCTGAGTGACAGAGTGAGGCTCCAACTCAAAAAAAAAGAAAGAAAAAGACAAAGAAAAGAAAACATAACCCATTTTAGGCAGATCCTATTCAAGAAGGTGGAGTTTAAATTAATCAAGTAATTGTAAAATTGTGAATGTCTTGAGGAAGTGATTCTTGCACTAATATGTGAAGAATAGGAGATGAAACCATGGTTAAAAGCAAAATAAGAAGTGTTACATTTAGTGAAAAGTCTATATAGAAATAGGAAATATGGTGTCATTGAGGAACAAAAGGAAGACCAGTGTATGGAGTGCAGAGTTTCACTGAGATCATGGTTTGAGGTGTGAAAAAGTTACCAACAGCCAGACTCTACAAATGTGTTGATGGTATGCTGAAGTCTTTCCTGAAGATGAGGAAGCTATTGAATGAACTGGGTTCAGGTGAGAAAAGAAAAATACAACTGTAGGTTTAAACATTGACAGTCGCGTTGGTTGTTATATAGAGAAATGCTTAGAGGAGAGCAAGGTTAATTACATATGGAGAGTGTTGTCAGGTGGCTACTACAGTTGTCCAGGGAGAGATGATATGGAGTTTTGGTGAAGAAAATCTCTTTTGAATGTCAAAAGGACACAGCTGTGCTGAATTAGAAATGCTCAGGGATGGCCCTAAGTTTAGTCTTATGGAAACAAGGGATTATCATACTCATTACTAACACAGAGGACTCCAGGGGAGAGCCAGCTTTGAGGTGGTGGTAGCAAAGGTCATGGTTGGGGATATTCAAGGGAGAAAGAGTTCAAGTAGGAAGTTGTATATATGAGTTTGCAACTGTGAAGCAATACCTAGGTGGTTTTGTCCATAGACTTATCTTGTCTTCATGCAATTTATATGTCTGTTTATTTTAATTATTAATGAAGTTTCTAATAGGAAAGTAGTTCTATGTACATGAACTTGATAATAAATGATCTTCCTCTATCTGGAAGTTTGTGTTCTTAGATCGACTGTGCAGATATGGGATCAATCACATGGAGATTCACAGTGGAAAATTCATTAGTCAGATTTATCTCATAGCCTAAAGTTTGAGAAGTATAGATCAGAAGTAGAGGCAGAAGAGAAGTCTACTTATGAAGAAAGTTGAACAAAATAATAACAACAGAAATTTGTTTTAGACAAGAATAAGTCTCTGACTGGTTCAGGAGGGTTAGGTGGTTTTCAAACTTTGGGAAGAACTAGATGCTAGACTTAAAAAAAAAATAACCTTGTGGAGCCACAGGTATAATAAATAGAATTTGGGTGATAAGGATTAGTTTAGATAATGTCTGAGACTCCATAGTATAAGATGCTAGAAATATATTATTTCTGGTGTTCTTCATATGTGTCCCCTCCTTACACAAACTTAGCTCCCTAATTTTCAATTTAGTTTATAGTTTGGTATGGCTACTTATAGAGTGATCTTCCTTAGAAGATTTTGTTTCTAATTACTAATTTGTGTAAAATAAAAATTTCCGAGATTGTTTCGGAGCACCATTTTTCCTGCAAAGGTCTGTGAGAGAGTTTGATGTTCTCAAAGGTAAAATTTCCCAAGAGGATACTGCCTTATTACTATTTTTCAAAAGCTGTTAGAATTTGTGGAACCATAAAATGTGGCTTAAAAATAAAAAAAAAAGAAACTCATTTTTTTGTAGGTGATGATTTACTTTAAGTCACATATAATTATTACTCATATTACTCATTCATATACATATTGAGTCATCTGAGCTAAATTGATAAAACATCTAATACATTTAAATTTGATGTATTATATTTCTTTAATATAGGGAGCAAAATGCATATGCAAAAATATTACAAAGCAATGCCTCACACAAATATATAAAGACTCTGAATTTTAAGAATTCTTTTCTCAATTATAAGTCAGTTTAGTTTCTTTCCTAAATATTCTGTATATTATTTCATCTATAATACTCACACAAGTCTAAGAGTTACATCATCTTGCATCATGAAATCTGTGAAGATTTTGGTACTATCTAAGTAAATTTGCAACTAACATTTGTGTTATGGTAACAGAAATTGAATAAGGAGAAATAAAACACCACAATATTTAGTTTATACCCATGTTTGGTATGTACTATAAGTTGTCTAGAACTGTCATTATTTTGATTCCTGTATCATAATTACGAGATTTTTCACTCGTTACTAAATTGTGCTTTGGTTAGCTTTGTGTTCCACTATGGATGCCATGTAGCAGGTGAGTACTTATTGATGAAAATAAACAATCTAGGGACTAGTCATATTTTTCCATCATTCTTAAACATGACAACCTGAGAGAAGCACTTAGCTGACTGCTTTAGGATATATATTCTCCTGGAAGATACAAACAGAAGCAAAGCAATACAGCTTCCTCTCAAGGTTCTCTTCAGGAAGTTTGCCTTCTTGTGTCTGCCAGTCCAAAGCCATTATAAGATGAACTTAATCCAATCAAAAAACGCTTTAACTTAACAAGAGGAAGCTGAAAACCTTATAACGCTTCCTGAATTTTGCTTTTTTGAGATTCAACTATGCCTTAGCAAAGTG
The DNA here is from genome assembly GCF_000164805.1 of Carlito syrichta. Classification (NCBI taxonomy): domain Eukaryota; kingdom Metazoa; phylum Chordata; class Mammalia; order Primates; family Tarsiidae; genus Carlito; species Carlito syrichta. The sequence continues at coordinate 201,893 of NW_007231556.1, read as the reverse complement.
ATATTCTTCCTTTCTACAGTAAATCTTGTTAAATTTAATTATCAGCGGGTGTTTTTTATTGATCTTTTGGAAAGTTGCTGGTCAGTCAGTCTGGTTATTCCTATAAGGTCAAATGGAAATCTCCTCCTCTACATATCTCAAGCTTTTTCTTCAGAAACAGTTCATTCCCCTGAAGTTCATGGATCCTTGGACCATACTAGTAATATATATATGCCCTGTATTTTGTCTGAGCTCAAATTTTCATTTTTAAGCTTTCAAATATAAATTCCTTTTCAAAGATTTTTTTTAAAAAATCTGGATTGGAGTAAGAACTTTAACCCTTGGAAAACATGCGTTTAGTAACCAAACTCATCACAGAATCAGTAAAATTTTTTTCTCTGTTTTTTTTCCCCTGTGCATTATTGTTCTTGGCACCTGCTTTTGTGTACTTATAAGGGGAAGTTCATAAGGAAGAGGTTGGATGTAGATCCCACAAGTCCCGCTCTCCGGACTGTCCAAAGAGCTGGTGACTTCAGAATGTTGTACTCAATCAATCTCCTTATGGGACAAACTTAGCCTGAGTCATCTTTTCCATATAGTAAAAGGGCTTATTTTAATCTAGTGTCACTGAGAGCAGATATTTATTAGTCTTTTTTTTTCTACCTAGAGGGTGTGCCATGTCTCCAGTTGACAGTGAGTGGTCCTTGGTTATATTTTGGAGATATGTGTTTTACACAAGTATCATTTTCACAAGCAATTGCTATATTTATTGTTGTTCACTGTTTGGCCATATAATTCAAACATCTGTCTGCTTCATCTTTTAACATATGTGCATAAGACCTCAACAGGAGAAATGGCCAGGAAGAACTATAAAAAATTGCACTGGCCATTTAGGAGAAGTTGGACATGAATACTAAGGTTCATTTCAAAAGACATTAAAGAATTAACTATATTTAACATAAGCCAACTGTCTCTTCAATTCTTCCTCCCCCTTCCCTTTCCTTCCCTTTTTCTCTCTTTGGCAAAAGAATAAAGATTGATTGTTATTTGGGGAAATGACTTTAACCTTTGTACGAGAAGAAATGTTAGAAACTTAGAGCTTAAATTACAAAGTATTTGAATATTTTTTATTTGTTAATGTAGAGATTTATTTATATTTTTTAAATAATGTATATTCTTAAAACTAAGAAATAGCATGAAAAATGATTGAACTTTGAATAAAACAACTCTATAATTCTTTCATATACCACGTAAAAGCAATGTTTGCTCAATAGAAAAGAACTTGGTTTCATTTCTTATACTTTAAGCTCTTCAAAATTCATTTAATCAAAATCTATTTATTTCTGAGTCTAATCAGTTGTCATTATTCTTACAAATTGTCGAAGATCACATGAATTTGAAATGTGCTTAACTGAATCAACTTGTGAAATCAGATTTTTAAAATGAGTTTAGTCCTATAAAATTTTATAATCTTTACATGAAAAGGGAAATATATTGCATTAAATTATAATTTCTGGATCTTTATTCAACTTTTAGATTGCAAATGAATATGAAATTATGACAATTTTAAAAATTAGGTAGAGAAATACCAATAGAATAAAAAATACAAGCATTGGTGACTAAACAATGTTAATACTCTTACTGCTTATTTTTAAAATAAAATGATTATAAATAGACATGAAAATTCCTTTAACTGTTTGGGCGTATTCTCATCCCCAGACATGCACGTATACTTATTACTTTAAATTTTGTTAAAGTGATTTTAAAAAATGCTCATGAAAAAATAATTTGATAGAAAAAGTGCCATTGCCTGTCTTCCAGTTTTCCTTTTTATCCATAAAAGCAATAGTTTTGTCTTAGGTGAAAGTTGGTAAACATGTGAATGGTTAAAAGGCTATTAAATACAACGTTGTAGTGTTGTTAATATGTATATAAGAAAATGAATATGGTTGGTTTCTTACGGAAATTGTTACAACGTATTAAAGGTGTAAGTTCAATGAGACTCATATTTATTTTTATTTTACTTATTTATTTGACACACTCCATCACCCAGGCTGGAGTGCAGTGGCATAATCACAGCTCACTGCAGTCTAGAACTCTTGTGTTCAAGCGATCCTACAACCTCAGCCTCCCAAGTAGCTGGGACTACAGGCACATGCCACCACTTCCGGTTATTTTTGTATTTTCTTAGAGATGAGGGGTCTCGCTATGTTGCCCAGGCTGTCTTGAACTCCTGACTCAAACAATCCTCCTGCCTCGGCCTCCTAAAGTGCTGGTACCACACCTGGAGAGACTCACATTTATTTAATATGCTAAAATGGCTAATATTTTAGGTTAACATTCAAAGTCAAAAAATTATCTAATTTAATAATTGTATTATGCGTATGTATGTCTAAAGAAGTACATAAAATATATTAAGATTAAATTCAGAAGAATTGACTGTCTCAAAAAAACCTTGCTCCCGGAAGGTAAAACTGTGAACCAATAAAACAACCTACAAGCCGGGATCGGTGGCTCAGCCTGTAATCCCGTGCCTTTGGGAGGCTGCGGTGAGTGGTTTGCCTGAGCCCGCGGGTTCGAGACCCGCCTGGGCGGCGAGACCTCGTCTCTACAATAAGTCAAAAAATCAACCGGGCGTGGTAGCGCATGCCTATAATTCCGGCTACTCGGAAGGCTGAGGCGGAAGGATCGCCGGAGCCCAGCAGGTCAAGGTTGCCATGGCCGGGAGCGGCCACTGCACTCCAGTCTGGGCGACAGAGTGAGACTCCAACTCAAACAAATCAAAAAAAGAAAACAGCCTACATAAGTAAATTGAGTTTGTTCTTCAAAATTTCATTCACTACACTATTTTGTCTCCTAATCCCAAAGTAGGATGTGATTAAACTAAACTCCATCCACAGACAAAGTTCACCTTGCAAGATTCACCTTTGAGTAACCCAGCCCAGGTTGCCCAACCAAAGGAATACATTTCTCAGATTTCCTCATATTGAGAAACTAGTAAGACTCCATCAAGATGTCATTCCCTTTTATTTTCCTAACCTTAATAAACTTAGTTTCTATTGCTTAACAGTTCTGTCTGGTAGGCTCTTGTGGATTCAAAAGTTAGAGGTATTGTTAATGATTAAAACAAAATGACATTATACAAATGGATAATTTTTTTTTTTTTTGAGTTGGAGTCTCACTCTGTCGCCCAGACTGGAGTGCAG